>NW_017731352.1:3404403-3425397 GCF_001890085.2 Hipposideros armiger
TCCTAGTTCCGCCCTTAATAGACAGGCAGAGCTCTTCACCATCCATGAAGTGATCGAACTGTTAAAAGATTCCTAAGGTCCTTTCTGGCTTAATGGCAACCCTTCTGTGCATTCCTTTCTTCTTGAAGATTAGAGCAGATAAATAGAAGTGTAGAATTTTTTTAACTAGGGATTTTGTGAATGTATTTGCCTTAAGGAAGCATTCTCTATACTTACTTGGGTATTCATTCACTTGACTAATATTTTGAGTCCTGCCATGTGACATGTACTGTGCTGGGTCTGGGGATACAATGATAAGGAAAACCTTTTACTTCCCTAAACAGAAAAAGACCAAATGATAAAAATGTTTTTCTTCAGATGTGATCTACAATAGCTTCTAAGTAATCACACAGTTTTATAAATTTGAAATATGTTATCATTAACAAGAAGAGGTTAATTTAGTTGCATTGTTGGCTTTTTTTTTTCATACCAAGGAGTTATTTTCATTAAACGATGTTGGAAGAGGTATCTGAAGACATTTCAGAGTCACTTGGTCAAAAATATTTATTGATAATCTATTGGGTTGTTGAAAAGTCATGACACATTTTTGCAACGAAAAACATAGAAAAAATACGTCATGACTTTTCCGACAACTCAATACTTCATGCTAGATTCTGTTGTAGGTAGGTACTTGGTAGGGAACAAGTCAGGCAGAGGTCCTGCCCTGAAAGACTCATACTCTTGGGTCTATAAAAATATGAGAAATTTCAACTAGTATGCATTTATGCAATTTAAACTTCATTAGCATGCCAGTTAATGGCCTCAGCTTCATAAGGAGGCCCTGAAAATTTTCAGGTGCTTTTTTTTTTTTTAATACAGGACTGTGTTTGCTTATTTAAGCAATTTGTGACAAATTGCCACTTTGTCTAGCAATGCTGCTTGAGTGTTAATTTTAAAAAACAAACGTGACCATGCCACATTTCCTTTGCCTCTCCAGCTCTCTGTTCCTCTCTTCTACTTTAAAAATATCCTGGGCTGGCCGAGTGGTGTGTTGGCTAAGAGTTGGCTTGGGACGCCAGCTCTGAGCAGCAGGGACCCCGTTCGGATCCCACATGAGGGCTGGTGACGCTGCAGCCTCTACAGCTAAGATGGTTAACAACAGCTTGACCTGGAGCTGGGCTGCTGTGAGCCGCCGGCGACGGAGTAGGCTGCAGTGGGGCTGGTCAGCAGCTGGTGTGCACTTTTGTGAGCTGCCCTGAGCCACCATGGGCGGCTGTCAAATGGCCAGCAAGTGACTGCCTCACTTGGGAAGAGCACAATGATAATCACAATATGGGCCAGTGAAGCGACATCCTCCGCAACTTGACCGAAGAACAAAAGGACAGCACTTGTCTGTTCCCCTTCCCCGATTCCCCAGCGCTGTTCCCCTGCCCCAATTCCCCAACAAAAATCTTTTATATATATATATATATATATATATATATATATATATATATCCTTCAGTGGCTCCCCATTACCTTGCAAAAAACTCCAACTCCCTAGCTCATTAAGCAAGGCCCTTGGTTACTGGGCCCTGTCTGCCCCAGTCTTGCTCACGCTCTGAGGCTTACATACTGTCCACTCGGGCTACACTGATTGCCATTCCCAGAATAACTGGCTCTCAGCTGTGGGCCTTTACATGCGCTACCTCCTCAATCCAGACTGCTCTTCATCCTCTTCTTCCCTCCAGCGCCTTCACTGATTCCCAGGACTTGGGTTTATCCATGACCCCCACAGTTCCTATACCTACATCCATCCTGGGACTTGCCTACTGCAATATAATGACCCGTTTGCACATCTATCTCCTGACTACAATGGGAAATTTCAGGATGGTGTACAGGGCTGGGTATATGAACACCTTTAGTAAAAGATGTTTTGAGTGAATAAATGAATTAATGAACACACATCTACAGGTGACATTCCAAGCAGGGAGAACAACAGAAGACATGCGTGGTAAATTAGGGACTCTGAAAGGAATTCAGAATGGTTAAAAACATAGTTGAAAAAAGTGAATGGCTAAAAATGGGACGAAAGAGAGAAGTGAGACCAGATCCAGCTGCTTTGACAATTTAAACTTTATCCCGAGGACAACAGTGAGTCATTACAGGGTTTTATGAAAGGGAGTAATTAGATTAGCATTTTAGAAAGAACATTGTGAAGAATAGATTTGAAGCAATCAAGACTGCGGACAAGAAGAAATGTCAGAGAAAACCAAGGGAGAGCTGGTGATGGCCTGAACTAATGTAGCAGGTTTGAGGATGGCAGAAAGTGTAAAGATTCAAGACATGTTAAGGGGGTAGAATTGTCAGAACTTGGTAGTTCATTGGCCGTACACTTCCTTTTCCAACCGAGTGATAAACTTCTGAAGAGTAGGAACTCTGCAGCATATGTCTGTGTATTCCATTAAGTTACCTATGGTGCCTACCTGTAGATTAGGTGTTCAATAAATATTGGTTGATATTTAATAGATCAACATTTGATAGATGAATGAATGAATAAAATTTTAAAGCTATACACAAGGTAGAGCTGATAAATCCTTACTCTTAAAAACAAAACAAACACCAGACTCATACAGTTTAGACTTACAAAAGTCTCAAAACAATATTTATTTAGGCCTGAAAGAGGACAGAAAAGGCTAGCGTGGTGGGGTTCTCATGTTGTCAAAAAAAGGCAAATATAATCAACTTTAACATTTCCTATTACTCCTTGGAAGGATACTCTTTTATATATATATATATATATATATATATATATATATATATATATATATATATATATATTTTTTTTTTTTAGTTAGTTTCAGGTATACAAAACAGTGATTAGACATTTATAGACCTCACAAAGTGATAATCCCAATAAGTCTATTACCCATCTGATACTGTACATAGTTATTAACAATATTATTGACTATATTCTCTAGGAGGCTCTTATTTCATGTTATTTTTTTCCTGCACATTATTTTTATTTTTTATTTTCTTTTTTAAGCAAGTAAGTAGTTTTATTATAAGGAGGCTCTTATTTTAAATCAAATGCTTTAAAGGATCTCATTTTACACAACCTGTACCAAGAGAAAAGTCTGTGCAACCAGCCACTTAGAATCATATCACATGAAGATCTTTTGTCCAAAGCAATGAAAAGTATATTGTATGCTATTATATGCTACATGTAATTTGGAGAAATCTTGCCACTTGGAAATGTCAGAAACAATGTTCTGTGCTTTCCATAGAGAAAAATCCTGTATACTTTTCAGATTCTTGTAACTCATAAAATATTGAACTATGATTCATGAAGTTACAGGGCAAACCAACCCACAAAAAGATGTGTCGGAGATGGTGGAGGAGGTCATTATAATTAATCAACAGCCCATTACTGGATATTAGCAATAATCTTAAACAGCTAACATAATAAACACATTCAGCCTATATAATGAAAGCTTTAATTCATTCATCAAACCTTTACTTAATTATTTGCACAAAGAAGTGATGATAAAAGTTTAAACTTCAAACTTCAATATCCTATCAAAAAACATTTTCAAGCAAGGTCATAATTAATCATACATACAAATAAGAAACAAAGTCATAATGGCTAATTCATCTTTTCCATTTGCATAATTCTTGGTGATAAACTGGGATGCATAGATTACTTTTTAAAACATGGAAACAATCTACCACACAGTAGCAAATGAAAAAGTACATTATAAAGCCTGATTCACAGATATGAAACTAACAGAATCAGTTCTCCAAAAAGAGAAAAATATCACAATATCGTATTTTACCTGCAAATTTAAACCTAAAAATGTATCAGTCCAACTTTACTTGCTTAAAAATATTGAAAAGCACGAAAAGGACTAAAGATGGGAATAGTTTAAACTATCATGTTCAAATTTTTATATTAGCTGAAAAATAAATGCTTCATCCATCATATGAGATCTCAAATTATTAATTTTGTGGTCTTAAATTTTTGTCTACTAATTCTAGGGCTTTTTTACCTTCAATTTTTAGTTGGTCAAGTTTAAAGTGATAGATAAAATTTAAACGGTCTTTTTCAAGTTTCTTACAATTTGATTATTTGGTAAAGAGAACTTAAGGACTAATCACTTCAGTGTTGTTACTTTTGATAAATAAAATAATGTATCAACCATATTTTGGGTTAGTTGACTGAAAGATAGTAGCTCTATGAAACATTATTTACCTATACTGTGATGCACTTTGATATTATCTGTTCCATTCTATTCTATTTAATTTTTAGAAGACCCACTAAAGTGATGGGCTTGAAAACCCAAGTTTCAAGTGCTGCTTGAAAACCTCAGACTTAGTCATCCCACATTTAAGACTCTAGGTGCAGATGTCTAATTTTGAATCCCAGGTCCACTACCTCCTAGCTCTGTGATTTTGTGCAAGTTCCCCATCCTCTTTGTGACCCAGCCTCCGCATCTGTAAAAAAAGGATAACAGGGGCCGACCGAGTGGCTCAGTTGGTTAAGAGTTGGCTTAAGAGCATGCGCTTAAGGGCCACCAGTTCGATTCCCACTAGGGCCAGTGACGCTGAGCCTGAGCTGAGCTGTCGCTGAGCTGCCAATAGGTGGCAGGATGACTCAGCTGGTGTAACAACAAGATTGCCTGTTTCGATGGTGGGCTATGCCCACCCACAACTAAGACTGAACTTGGCACCTTGAGCTGAGCTACTGCCCAGATGGCTCAGTGGATAGAGTGTGAGATCTTAACAACAAGGCTGCTGGTTTGACTCCCGCATGGGATGTTGGCTATGCCCACCTGCAACTAAGATTGAACACAGCACTTTGAGCTTAGAGGCCACGAGCTGCTGACAGGAAACCAGACGGCGACTGGCGCCCTCCACAATGAAGATTGAAGAACAACAACTTGGCTGGTCCCTTTCCCCAATTCCCCAACACTGTTCCCCTCCCCCAATTCCCCAATAAAATCTTAAAAAATAATTTAATTTACAAATTATAAAAAAAAAAAAGGATAACAGGACATACTTCCTAGGGTCATTGTAAGAATTGGTGGTTATACTGTAATAGTTGTAAAGCTTGTATCAAAATGCTTACCACCTGATAACCTCTCCATACGAGTACATATCATTATCATCATTATTATTATTGATCACTCACCACATGTTTTCTGAATGCCTGTGTACAGTCCCTGGTACCAGGCACTCTCAGGCATTCCAAAGACACACTGCTCTCATGACTCACGTTTTATTTGATTGATAAATTGTAACCATGATAAATTGGCTTTTATATACATTAGTGAGCTATAATGGTTGTCACTTCATCAAAATAGTGTTTCCCTATGTTTAAAAACAAAAAAATATTCAACTTCTAAATAATTACCAAATAGCTACCACTCAGAGTCAAAGAATAATTTTGTCACAGAAGGTGCTTATCAACCTCATCAAGTCACTCTGAAAGGAGATTCCAGCATTCAAGATTTATTTGCAGATGTTTACAGTCTCTCCCTCAGGTGAGGAAATGTGTTTGAATGAGACATTTAAAACCTTGATCGTTGTCTGTAGAATTTTTACTCATTCAGATTCACACAGCTTGAAGCACCTCATTTGATATCTACAGAACTAATTATATTATCAAACAATGACTTTTTTCCCTTTTTTTAGAATGTTTCAGGAAGAAAAAAAAGATATTTCTCCCTAAAGTCAAAACCTTCTGAACAGACATTCAGAATTTTATTACTTAGCATCTATATCAGCAATGTCAAATTCTTTATAAGATGAACAGAATAAAAGTAATTCCAGAATTTTAAGTTGTGTATTAGTGTTGTTATTTTTATTTTGGTAAGACAAACAGAATCTGTTTTTTCATCATTTGAATTCTATTATCTTTGGCCAAGTATACTAGATAGCTATTATTAGAATAGAAACTCCCTAATAACATTATAATTCTGAGAGTACCACTATCCGAACGGTTACCCAAAACTGATTTCTAGATGATTAAGGCAGCCAATGAGTTACTGTAAAAATCACAAAAATTATTAATAATATAGAAACTGATATTCCTCAGTTTTCATATTTGATTTTGATCCTCTGCCAAAACTACACTCTTGCTTATTTTTTTTGTAAAGTTCCTTGAGGCTTCTCCTAAGTAGAATATGTCATGTGGTAGCAGGGAGTGGTACTGGGAAGTTGGGTAAGGTAGAATGAAGACCGTGTGGCCCCGCCATGTGTGGGCAGATGGAGAGATCTCCCCAGAGTTTCAAGATTTGATTACCCTGTACAGTAAAATTGTATCAATAGGTAATAGGACCTATTCGTAGAGGGAACCACCCTAAAAATGGTTAATAATCTGTAGCTTGAAGAGATCTGTGAAGATCTAAAGTAAATATCTGTGAAGATCTAAAGTAAAGAGGATATGGTCTCAGCGAAATATAAGAGAATGTGCAAACCAAGTAAATTTATATTAGGGTCTATATGAATATAATTGGTGATGAATTGTTGTTTGGGCTTATCTAGTCATTCATTTAACACTCAGTCACAGTCATTATTCTCAACAATTATAATATCTTCCTAACCTTTCAAGAGCAGCCAGAAATTTTTTTATTTTTTTATTTTATTGGGGAACAGCCATGGTCATTGGTTACACATTGCTTTCATGCTGCAATGGCATAGTAGACTCTTTTAGGGAGGGCCCAGCTCACAGTGGCCCATGCGGGAATCAAACTGGCAACCTTGGTGTTATCAGCACCACACTCTAACCAACTGAGCTAACCAGTCACTCCCTGAAAGATTTTAAGAAATGCAAATCTAATCAATTCTATCTCCTGCCTAAAATCCTTCAATGGAGACCCATTTTTTTTTTTTTAAGATTTTATTGGGGAATTGGGAAACAGCCAAGTTGTTGTCCTTCAATCTTAGTTGTGGAGGGCGCAGCTAGCTGAGCTCCCAAGTCCAGTCACCATCCGGTCGCCTGTCAGAAGCTCGCGGCCGCTTAGCTCAAGGTGCTGTGTTCAATCTTAGCTGTGGGTGGGTGTAGCCCACCAACCCATGCAGGAGTTGAACTGGAAACCTTGTTGCTAAGAGCACACATTCTAACTGCTGAGCCATCCTGCCACCAGCTGGCAGCTCAGCGGCAGCTTAGCTCTGGCACAGCTCACTGGCCCATGTGGGAATATAACCAGCAACCTGTTGCTCAGAGCTCGCCCTCTTAACCAACTGAGCCACTCAGCCGGCCCCCGTTTTCTTTTTTTAAATAATTTTTTATTTTTCAATTACAGTTGACATACAATATATTAGTTTCAGATGTATAACAGTGATTAGATATGTATAATTTACAAAGTGATCAACCCAATAAGTCTAGTACCCATCTGACGCCATACAGTTATTACAATATTATTGACTGTATTCCTATGCTATACTTTACATCCCCGTGACTATTTTTATAACTGACAATTTGCACATCTTAATCCCTTTACCTTTTTCACCCATCCCCCCACAAGTATCAACCAGACAAGTGCCAAGTTTCATCAAGTCTACCTCTAGGGCCACTGCAGAGGTTTCTCTATTCCTCACTCCCTAAAAGTCAGCTGACCTTTTGGCTCCCAAAGGCATAAAACTTTTTCTCTTGGGAAGGTGGTTCCCTCTGTCTACAACAGTTTCCCGTAATCTTGGTAAAACTAATCCAATTGATTTTCAGTTTTCTCTTTTTAAAAATTAGTTCCTAAGGGAGACTCCCAGATTAGCCCTTCCCTGCAGGGTCTCATACTTTGCAGCGGTTCTCAATCTGTGGGTTGCGACCCCTTTGGGGGTCGAACGACTCTTTCACAGGGGTCGCCTAAGACCATCGGAAAGCAAAAAGATATTTACATTATGATTCATAACAGTAGCAAAATTACAGTTATAGAGTAGCAACGAAAATAATTTTATGGTTGGGGGTCACCACAACATTAGGAACTGTATTAAGGGGTCACGGCATTAGGAAGGTTGAGAACCGCTGCCTAGACTGTCAACAGGACATGTCTCTTTAATGCTTAGCAGCAAGTAGAGTACCTGGCCAAATAGTAGATCTTTGTTGAGTGAAGGAGTACCCATTTATTGTGTATCCACTACAGCCTACTATATGCCAAGCAATGTGTTGGGCACTATGGGGACACAGCTGAGTAAGATGGGGTGTCTACTTTCCAGGGATTGGACTTGCAAAAAAACCTGCTACCACAGAGCCTAGGGGCTTTGAAGGGAGGTGGGTACCAGGTGCCTTGGGAGGAGGGAGGAACAAGTTACAATAGTAACTGTCAGAAAACATGAAAACAAGCATTTTCACTTGGCACATGGCAGGCTCTGAACTAAAACCTATACAACATTATCTCCCTCATTCAATCCTCATGACAACCGATGTAGTGGTTAAGGATCTTGCCTAAGGCCACAGTCGGTATTTCAATCCAGTGTGTCTAGGTCTTCTGGCTCCAAAGTAGAAAGCTACACATAGATACACAACAGCTGACACAATGAGTTCCTGTGAATACGTCCAGCCACTTCACCATGCCCTGTTAGCAATTTAAAAGGGGCCCAAAATAACCAAGTTAAAAATTGATTTAAAATTTTAAAATGTTGAGTATGTAACTCATTTACATGTTCCTCCCCATGGTTCCCCTCCCCCCCAATAGAAAATGCATTCTTGCAGTTCAAACATTTAAAAAAATAAGCAGGTTCAGTTAAATTTTCCTACTCCTGTCTCCCATTGGCTCACACCCAGACTACCAAAGGTAATTCCTGTTATAAGTACTTTGTGCATTTTTCCAGAATTTCTTTATGAATATGCAAATAAAAATATATGTTCTTATTTTGCCTCCTTTTCCCCCCACAAAAGGTAGCAGAATACCAATACCATATCCACTGTTCTGCACATTGTTTTTTTGTTTTTAGCTGAGCCATCCTGCCACCTGTTGGCAGCTCAGTGGCTGCTCAGCTTGGGCCAGGAATCAAACTGCTGTTGTTCAGAGCTCACACTCTTGAGCGAACTCTTAACCAACTGAGCCACTCGGCCGGCCCTGCACATTGTTTTTTTCAGTTAATGATTTTGAAGATCTTTCTGTATCATTAGCTCATCATTCTTTTTTGGCAGCACAGTATTCCATTTCATAGATATATTACAATTTATTTAACCAGCTCCTTATTGATAGACATTTGGATTGTTTCCATTTTTTTGCTATTACAAACAATGCTGCAATGAATAATCTTGTACACAGGTCAATTAACACGTGTGCAAGTATATCTGAAGGATAAATTCCTAGGAGTGGTATTGCTGGGTCAAAGGGTATATATATTTGTATTGTAATTTTGATAGATATTGCCAAATTATCCTCTATAGGGATTAAATTCCCATCAGCAGTGAATGAGAGCACCTGTTTTCCCACAGCCTCTCAACACACAGTGTTAACAAACTTCTGGTTATTTGCCAATCTAAAGGCTGAAAAACAGCACCACAGCATTTTTCTCATTGTAAGTGAGGTTGAGCATTTGTTTTTATATGTTTAACACTTCATATTTCCGCCTCTCTGAACTATCTATTCACATTCTCTGTCCATTTTTCTCCTGTAGGTCTTTTTCTCTGCATTTGGTAGGAGCTTTTTCTATATAAGGAAGATTAACTTCTGCTTATGATGCTTATAAATTGTGGCCACTTTCCTATAATATTGTGTTAGAAGTGCGAGGCAATGCAACAAAACATGTATTAGATATGATATAAAAATATTCAAACAGAGAAGGCAAATTATCATTATTTGAACACGGTTATATAGCTAGATAACTTTAAAAATGGATTGAAATTAATATTGTGTTGTCAGAAAAGTCATGATAGTCATGATATATTTTTTCTATGTTCTTCGTTGCTAAAATGCATCATGACTTTTCCGACAACCCAATAGTTAATTGAATATCTCCAGATAAAGGAAATGGAAAAGAGTGCTAGGTCCAAGAAGAAGATATGAGATTATATACACACATTAAGACCATTTCTATTTATTAGGAATAAGAAAATATGATGAAAGAGAGGCTTTGTTCACAATAACTGCAAAAAATAAAAAGCACCTAGAAGTAATTTTGACAAGGAAAGGGTATGACTTATATGAAGAAGAATATAAAACTTTTTTGAAGTCCTCTAAAGTCTTCTATTTTTTTCATATAGCTCTTTTAATAAAAGAGGACTTGAATAAATGGAAACACAGACCAGGCTACTGGATGAGGAAATTACGTATTTGGAACAGGTCATTTATCAAGTTATTTTATTGGTTTAATGCCATTAAAACAACAGAAAATAATTTAAAATTTGAGAAAGTATTAAATTGATGTATAAAATTAAAAATCATGGATATACACATATACATAATTTAATTCTAAAAAGGAGAGTCATGAAGATAGATTCCACTCTGATGTTAACATATATTATAAAGCAACAATTATTTTAAAAGTGTGTTATACACTAGAAACTAATAAAAAGAAAAAAAAGTGTGGTTTAAGTGCAAATTAAACAGATGAATCAATAGACCAGATATATACCCAACTGTAAATAAAAAGACGATATATTATAACAAGAGGCAACCAACATAATTGGGGAAAAAATTATAATTCTAATAAGGACTAATGCTTATGTAATATATACTCTCTGACTGGCACTCCTAAATTCCTTATGTATGTCAATTTAATTAATCCTTGTTTCAATCCTATGAGATAGATACTACTTAACTGTTGAGGAAACTGAGGCACAAGGAGAGTAAGTAACTTGTTCAAGGTCATAAATACAGTTAGGAAGTGGTAAAGCAGGGCTTAAACCCAGGCAGCTTGGCTCCAGGGTATGTGATCTTAACCATTTGTAATTAGGATAACTAATTGCCAACTTGTAAAAAGCAAAAAAAGAATACAGGCAGGAAATACTGTACTGATGTATATTTGAAACTCCACTATAGAATGTCAAAAAGCCTCTCTCATGTAATTCCTTTGCTTTGCTTTCTACATTTCTGTATTGTTTGAAGTCTTTTACAATTATAAATCCTTTTCTAATTTAAAGAACAAAATAAATAGGATATTTTGAATTTTTAATCATCTGTGGTTATGCATAAAATTATTTCTTACCCTGGTTATTCAGTTGAAATAATATATTATCTATTCTTTCTTTTCATTCCTATTTCAGGCATTGATGACCTATCTTCATTAAAAATGCATTTATTAATCTCCTACTGTTCACCCTGAGTAAAAATGGACAAGGTAAGTCCTATATATTAGGATATTTGGGACAGTGTAGAAGTAGAGAAGGCATGTGAAAGTTATTAAAAACAGCAGGCTATTCAGCCAATAGAATTGAATAAAGGTTGTCAAGAAAAGAAAAATAGAATAAGCTAGTAAACTTAAACTATTATGTAGACTATGTATAAACTATTCTAGTAAACTTAAAGTCTATTTATCAGCAACATTCACTTATTTTTAATTTCTACACATATTCCTCACACACCCCTGCCACTCCTTTCTTCCCATAGAAATATGAAGAAAGTCATTTATAAAACTGAAATAGTAGCTCCAACCTTTCACTAACGTACTCATAGTTTTGTTAAGTACCTCAGGTGTGGGTTTGGACATGAGTTACAATCAGAAATGAAAAAGATACTCAGTACATTTATTTGGTTGTGGGATGGAATTTTTAATAAATGAGGAAATATTTAGAAACATCAAATTCATATTTTAAGTCTGTAAAAACATTATCTGACTACTAAAACATCCGATTACTCAGTAAATGATAAAAGACCCATTGAATAATAATGTCTTAACCTCCATCGCATCAGAGAGACAGAATGACCCAGCTTCTGAATCTGTTAGGTTTTGATCACAGTTAGTCCCTTTGAATAAAGCGTCATGTTGACAGACTCATCTCTTTCATTTTTACTTATATCAGAAAGCTTACAGGTTGATTCTTAACTGTGGGTTATTTTATTTATTTATTTATTTATTTATTTAAACTTTATTGGGGAACAGTTTGTTTTTCCAGGACTTAACTGTGGAATTCTTTAAAGCAAACTTTTATGAGAAAAAAATTAACAGAATACTAAATTGTTCATCAGGTTTATGCCTACTTTGAATGTTGTAACTCCTTACGTTAAGAGGAGGCGGGCAGAGGTAGCAGACAGAGCACTGGAGGTAGAATCAGAGAAAACGTGACCTAACTGTGCCCTCGGTCAGTGTAGGTCTTTTAAGTTGTCATGCCTGCGCCTTTCAGCCCCACATTTCTTATGTATGAATTATAAGGCTGTCTTACATCAGACTGCTTAGCAGGACAACTGAGCAGGTGTATGTGAAAGTAACTTCAAAAAGATAAAGTGTTCTACATTTGCCTCACATTATGTTTAAGGCCTTCTTGTCAATATTGTTGTCAAGATATATGACTGGGGTCAGCCGAGTGATGCATTGGTTAGGAATTGGCTTGGGACACCAGCTCTGAGCAGCAGGGCCCTGGTTCGGATCCCACATGAGGGTCAGTGACGCTGCAGCCTCTACAGCTAAGATGGTGAACAACAGCTCGACCTGGAGCTGGGCTGCCATGAGTCGCTGGCGGTTGTAGGCTGCAGTGGGGCTGGTCGGCAGCTGGCGTGCGCTTTCATGAGCCGCGGTGAGCGGCCGTCCAATGGCCGGTGAGCGACTGCCTCACCCAGCAAGAGCGCACTGATAATACCAACATGGGCCAGTGAAGCAACATCCTCCACAACTAGACTGAAGAACAAAAGGACAGCAACTTGTCTGTTTCCCTTCCCGGATTCCCCAATGCTGTTCCCCTCCCCCAATTCCCCAATAAAATCTTAAAAAAAAAAAAAGAAAAGATATATGACTGAGAAAGTTGCTTTGTGACCACCCTCTCCTGCCATTATCCTATCCAGATTCTGCTCTCTCTATCATGTGGTACTCACTGCTCCCTGAGAAATATTCTAGGCTTTCTCTCTCCTTATGTTTGGGCACAGTAAATAACTTTTTTTATCTTAAAACATTTACCCACTATTCTTCTAGAACATCATTCATGCCTGGTTTTCCTCCTATTTTAGTTTCCTTTTCTGGATCTTTCTCTTTTTCCAGATCTCTATTGGTATTTCCCAGCTTCTAAGACTTCTTTTCGGATTCTACACTCATTTCCTTGGTGATTTCATCAAAGTCACAGGCTGATGAATGATAGGCTCTACATGATCTCCCCCTGTATGTCCCTGATTTAATCTCTTGCTGCATTACTGGCTTACTCACTCATTTCTAGCTACAAAGGCCACCTCAGGGCCTTTGCACTTGTTGCTCTTCCTTCCACAGTTCTTCTCTTACTTCACTCAGGTCTCTTTTCAAATGTCATCTCTTTTATGAGTCCTTTCCCTGACCATCTTATCTAAAATGGCACACACCACCCCAGACCCTCTCTCATCCCTTATCCTTTTTGTCATTTATACATTCATTTCTTTACTTGTTTATTATCTCTTCCCACAGGAGAGCACAGACTTTTCTGTCTTGTTTACTACTACATTTCCAGAGCTATTGACTGGCACACAGTAAGCACTGTAAATGTGAAATGAATGTATAAATGAATGAATACTGCTTCCTATGACTGGAATGCTATTCATCTGCCTAATTCCAATTCATCCTTAAAAAGCAACATAAGTATCACCTCCCTTGAGTAGCGTTTCCTGATTGACCAAGCTGGTTTAGTTTCTCCAGCTCTGAGTGTTCATAATACCTTTTAGTTATGTTAAATCCATTAGAGCATTTTAGCTGTTTGTTTACTTGTCTGCTCTCCCACCTTACTGCTGTGTCTTTTGTTGTTCTAATTCAGGGGCATAGCAAATATCTTGCTGGCAATGGAATTGTGCTCAATAAACATTTTGAGAAGAATGATGAAATTGTGCTCAATAAATGTTTTGGGAAGGGTAATGACTGAATAAATGATGAATGAACAAACTTAGAACTTCAGTTGTTATTTTTGTTAAGCGCCAATTATCATGTAGGAATTCATAGTTTTTACTTCAGAACATATTTCTAAATGAAATTCTGTTCAGCTAAGCTGGAGACGCCTGAGTTAGATATTCAACTGAATGAAAAATAGACGGTGATATAAGAATGCAGATAATTTTGTATTTATTCATTCATTCAGTTCACTCATTCATTCACTCAAGAAATATTTACTAAGTGCCTTCTAATGTTAGGCAGTGTTCTAGGTACGAGAGATATAGTTATGGATAAGTCAAACTCCCTGCCCTCATAGGATTTTGTTGCCATTGCCAAAATACAACTATGTACCTTAATGGTTTGTTTTGTGCACAGCATACAGCTTGATTTAATTTAATTTTTCATTTGACTCAGACACACTTAGATCTCAAGTTTAGAATGTTTTTATTTAAACATTATTGACTAATTAATATAAAAAATATTTATATATTACATAGATACACATAGAGAGAGACAAAAAGAGAGACAGAAAATAAACATAATAAAATGTCAACAATTGGTGACTTTAGGTGAAAGGTGTATGGTTGTTCATTGTACTATTCTTGCAACTTTTCTGTACATTTGAAATTTTTTTTAATAAAAAAATAAAAGATAAAGTGCATGTTTATTTGTATTTTAATCATTAATTTTTTAAGTTCTATAGATATTGCTAGATTATTGTTCAAAAAGACTGTAGTAACACACACACACACACACACACACACACACACACATACACACACACTATAAATTTGTTTCTGCAGTTTTCTTTCCAGCACAGGATGCTGTTTGATAGTTACTTTAATTTTTATTTTCCATGGTTACTATTTTTGTGTATTTGTTGGCTACTTGGATTCCTCTTCTGTGGATTGCCCATTCATATTCTTTACCCCACTTACTCTCTTGGTTTGCTTGTCTTTCTCTTATCAATTCATAATATTAACTCTGTGTTGCAGATATTTTTAGCAGTCTTGATTTTGATTATGGCTTTTGTGCCTTGTCATTGTTTGTCTTTTGTGTATACATATATGACTATCTTTTCCTTTTGGAGTTTCTGACTTTCCCGAGTTGCTTAGGGCTTTCTGACTACAAGTTTATATACATTTTGTTTTGTACATTTTCTTCTAATTATATGTTGTAACTTTTTATATCTAAATCTTTAATCTATATGGAATATATTTTAGTATTTGGAATATAGGAGGTGGAGATCTAGTCTTACTTTCTAACAAATGTTAAATAAGCAGGCAAGACAGATAGAAAACTTATGTTAGCCCTAAAAATACAGAAAATTAGCTCTACCTGCTTCTTTCTCACAGCTGGGGAGACCCATTCTTGGGATTTTTCAAGACCCCTTCGGTGGGTCTTGATGCATTATTGAACTGAATCCAGAATCAACTGCATTTCTGACTCAGTTAGATCACATTATAAATGTAATACATGTCCACCATGATAAATATGGGAAATATAGAAATGTGCTCTGGAGATGATATCATGACTTTGACAGTAAATATGTGACACAGTGTCTTATCAAAGGACAGAATTGTGTTTATTTAACAAAACATTTTTTTCATTCTTAAAACTTGGATAGTGATAATATTTAAACTGTGTTCTAAGGATCCCAGGGGTATAATGAAAGCACCCCTGGGGTTTCTGTGGAGGGCATAAATCTGGCAGAGGGTAGATGACGCTCTAGCTCACCCACTCTAGATCCAACCAGGTAGGTCTGTATAAAATTTCATTTACATTTTTTGAAAAACCACAATCCACAAATAAAACCAATGCTCAAAATTGCAGTACATTTAATTTGTTTCAGGTTGATACTGTTTCTTACACTTAAAATGATAATGATAGGGGTGACCAATCAGCTCAGTTGGTCAGAGCATGGTGTTCATAACACCAAGGTTGCCGATATGGATCCCCGCATGGGCCGCTGTGAGCTGCGCCCTCCTTAATAGACTCAACTATGCCATTGTATTGTAGCATGAAAGCAATGTGTAACCAGTGACCATGGCTATTCCCCAATAAAAATTTTTTAAAAAATGATAATGATAATTTGGACACCCCATTGTCTGACCAAATTTTCCCTCCCACCCTGCCCTTTCCTCAGCTGCACCTCAGACCCAGGTTCTTTGACCTCTTCTCTCTCTTTCCCCCTTTGGGCTGAGTTCCTTCAGCCTTCATTCCTTCCTTCTCCACCTTGTAGTTCTTGGTCCTTTACCTTGGCCCCATGTTCCCTTGCCTTTCTGTGGTTCCACTTGCAAAGGGGTCCTCAGGACTGTCAGGCTAAAGCTAGTATTTACTATCATCCACAACAGCCTTTTTAAACCTCCACAAATCTCTGACCCTCCCACCTCACCCTTCAAGAATGACCTCATCTCCTTCTTTTAGGAAAACAGAAGGCTTTTAAAAGAAACTCCTCTGACTTCCTGCCTCCAAAATAACACCCCTCCTTTCCACCTATTAAGGCTATTTTTTCCACCTATGTTGTAGATCACACACACCACCCCCATTTTCTCACTCTGAATCTTGAATCTCTCTGGCTCACTAGTCTTTCAAACACCATCACTTATAACTCAACAATTTGATCCATTCTGCATGAAGGCTCCTGTCTGTCTATTTATATATAGGTACTTCTTGTGATGCTCCTGTGCCCATGGACCCAAGCGTTCTTCTCATTATCCTGGCTTCTTTTGGCAAGAACTTAAGTTTACTGAAGAAGCAGTGACAAACAGCTAGAAGAAATCTCTATGCATATACAGTTGACCCTTGAACAACACAGGTTTTAACTGCAAGAGTCCACTTATATGCTGATTTTTTTCAATAAATACAGTAAATATATTTTCTCTTTCTTATTATTTTCTTAATAACATTTTCTTTTCTCTAGCTTACTTTATTGTAGGAATACAGTATATAATACATATAACATACAAAATACGTGTTATTTGACTGTTTATATTATCAGTAATGCTTCTGGTAAACAGTAGGGCTATTAGTAGTTAAGTTTTTGATGAGTCAAAAGTTATATGTGGATTTTTTATTGCATAGGGTCAGTGTCCCTAATACCCACACTGTTCAAGTGTCAACTGTAGTCCTTTTCAAGCTTTTTTATCACCATGGAATTGGTGCTTTGGGTCATATTTGTGGAATGTAATTAAGAGAATGTTATTTTGAGAGTTTTTCACCTGGTGTTTTTGATTACACAGAGAAAGGTAGGGAGGGAAAAGGTGGACTTAACCAAGTTACTGAAAATAATATTGGAATAATTGTTAAGTATTATACCAGGATAACAATGAGCAGGATGACCCAACTTCTGGATCTGTCGATGAGTCCGATACATCTCTCTTGAAGTTAGTAGTTAGTAAGACAAGTTGGCAGGAATGAACAATTTTCAGAGACTCAAGGATCCAAATAACCAACTAAATGACTGGTCTCAGAAACTAAACTTGCTGTTATCTACATCTTACAGACAAAGAAGAGGTGACATAATCCACAATAAGAGACTTGATGTCCTTAATGCTTTTGACAAGGCATTCAGACTAGCACAGACAGCACAGGGTACCTGGCAATTTTTTAAATCTCTATTCCCAACTCCTCTATCTAAAATTTAAAAGATAAATGAAAATATTTGAGGCTTTTTTGGCTTTTACGTTCCCTAGTTTTCATTCCCCAGATGGCAGGTATCAGCAAACCATTCATATTTATTTGTTCAGCTTCTTCCATTTAAGTGCACTTTCAATTTCTTTTTGTAACTATCTCTTGACACCCTTGTATTTAGTAATGTCAAAAAGCAAGACACCTTGTTGATATTGAAATAGTTTCCTGCCAAGGGCCTTTGCCAAATTAAGATTTAATCTTATCCCCTTAGCTTCTATAGAAAGGTGATTATAAGAAATGTCCTTTCAAAGAAATATTTCCTGTATCTTTTGCAAAGTCAAATCAAAGACATCCATTTACTCATTCACTTAACAAATATTTATTGAATCCTCATTATATGCCAGGATACAAACATGAATGAAACCTAGTCCCTGCCCTGCAGGAGAACACAACCTAGGGAGATATAGACACATAAATAAATGATAATATAGTGTTAGAGTGCCTGTAATTAAAGGCATGAATAAAGTGCTATGGGAGAAAAAGGAGAGGGAGGGAGTAATTCAGCCTCAGGGTGAAGGAGGGCTTCTCAAAGGCAGGTGGTCTTCAGAAAGTTGGATACTGAAGATTGTGGAGAGCTACCCTAACCAAGATGGAAGGAGAGAAAGGCATTCCAGAAACAAGAGCCTGAATAAAAATGGGCAAGCATGAGCTAGCTTCATAAATCTGGAGAATAGTCACTAGGGTAGAAAAAAAGGCACTAGAAATTATCCAGATATGAGGCCAGAAATGTAGGTTAGGGGCCACTTTTAAAGAGACCTGAGGTATAAAGGATCACATTTATAGGCCCTGGAATCAGACTGCCCTGCATAACTAATTTACTATTGACTGACTAGCTATGAAACCTTAGGTGACTTAACATGCTAAGTCTTGTTTCCCCATCTATAAAAGAGAAATGCATTCATTCAACAGCCATTTATTGATCACCCACTATGGGCCAAACACATAATAATAAAAATGCCAGCGTAATAGGGTTGTTGTGAGGACAAGTTAATAAATGTAAAGCATTTTGAATGGGGCCTGACCCACAGTAAATGTTGACTTAATGTTCATTAAAACTATTAATTATTATAATGTTAAAATGTCTTCTTCCACAAAGGGTGTGCTTTTTATCCTGAAAACAACAGGGAGCTGTCTAAGATTTCTAGGATAAAAATTTGGATTTCATTTTAGAAAGATTATTGGCTGCAGAAAGGAACAGAGGGGAAGATTGGAGAGACACATTAGAGATGGGAAGAAAAATTAAACGGTAATTCTAATGGCCCAAGATTTAGGACTTTACATATGCCGGGGTGCACACACATTTTAAGAGATGTTACTTAAAATGTGTATACATTTTTTTGTATACATTTTAAAATGTGTATACATCACCACTCTGTATTGTGGTGATGGGATTGGAAACAAACGCAGAGATTTGAGAAATGTTCGGATGAGAGACTTTGATAATTGATATGGTAGCTGAGGTGGAAATGAGGAATCAAAGATGACCTTCACATTTCTGGTGTGGATGACAGGATTAATGATGTCCTTGGGTGAGACAGGTAATGTAAGAAACTGATATGATGTGGGTAGAGGCTGGAGTGGAAAATGATGACAGTGTCCAGCCTAGGACAATAGGAAAGGGATGTAGATTGGTAAGTGAGGATAATAACTTTAACTTTGTACATGTTGTCATTGTCAGTACATTTGAAACTCTTCATGGTGCCCAACCTCAGTTACATCCCCCTCTTTATCCCAATATAATCATTACCCGGATTTTTGTACTTATCATTGTCTTATTTTCCTTCAGTTTTATGACACACATATATGTATTCCTAACTCATGTTTTATTTTTTATTTTTTAAATTTTTTATTAAAATATAGCTAACATACACTATTAGTTTCAGGTGTAAAATAACTCAGGTTTTCATTGTGTGTTTTTCATATTTCATGTATTCTTCTCTGCCCTTTCTTTCCCCCAACATCAAGTTTTTGAGATTCATCCATGATAATATGTTACTATCGCTCCTTCATTTTCCCTGTTATATAATATTCCATCACATGAATATAAAACTACTTATCCATTTTACAATGCATAAGCATTTGGGTTGTTTTTCATTTTTTATTCTTATGAACAGTGATGCCATGAGTTTCCTTGTGCATGTCTATTGATATACAGAGCACGAGTTTCTCTAGGATTTGCAGCTATTATTTGAATTCCTAGGCAGTTGGGTATTTATGTTTGTCAGCTTTCTTCAGTAATGCCTAATTGTTTTCCAAAGTAATTGCACCAACTGAAATTCCACAAGCCGTATATAACATATCCTCACCAGCATGTGCTATTATATGATTACTTTGTACTTTTTGCCAATCTGAAGGTCATAAAGTGGTGTCTCATTGTGGTTTGAATTTAAGTTCCATGATTACTAATGGTTGTACATCTTTTCAAATGTTTATAACCATTCAAGATTTTCCTTCTATGAAATGCCACTTCATATCTTTTGCCTTACTTGGTTATATATCTTTTGGTTAGGTATTTTGTTTGATAAGTACTAGGCACGACGTGAAGGGTTTTCACATAGGTTATTTCATTAGTCCTCACAAGTTACTGACTTGAGTCTTTTATTTTGGAACAAGGGATTTATATATGTTAATAAGTCTTTGCTGCTGTATAAGATATCTATCTATAGATTTAAAGAAAAAGGAACATATTTGTAAGTTTCCTAACCTTTTAGCAGTGTTATACATCCAGATATACATCCAGATATACAAACATATTTATTTTAGGAATAACCTTAATTCTGGCTTTATTTCACAACAACTATCTGAAAACAGCATTAGTTTTATCAGTTTAAGAGTTAGTTATTTTTCATCAAAAATAGCTTGCATTCGAGGGGTAGCCGGGTGGCTCAGTTGGTTAGAGCGCGAGTTCTGAACAACAGGGTTGCCGGTTTGATTCCCACCTGGGCCAGTGAGCAGTGCCCTCTGCAACTAGATTGAAAATGGCAACTTGAGCTGAGCTGCTGCTGAGCTGCCGGTGGGCAGCCAGATTGCTCAGTTGGTTAGAACACATGCCCTTAACAAGAAGGTTGCGGGTTTGACTCCTGCATGGGATGGTGGGCTGTGCCCCCTGCAACTAGATTGAAAATGACGACTGGACTTGGTGCTGAGCTGTGCCCTCCACAACTAAGACTGAAGGACAACAAAGTGACTTGGAGTTGATGGCTCCTGAGAAAAACACACTGTTCCCCAATAAAGTTTAAAAATATATATATTAAAAAGAAAAATAGGGCCGGCTGAGTGGCTCAGTTGGTTAAGAGCTCGCTCAAGAGTTTGAGCTCTGAGCAACAGTGGTTCGAGTCAGCCCGAGCTGAGCAGC
>NW_017731352.1:3428897-3435829 GCF_001890085.2 Hipposideros armiger
CTCATGGCAGCCCAGCTCCAGGTTGAGCTGTTGTTCAGCATCTTAGCTGTAGAGGGCAATGTCACTGGCCCTCGTATGTGGGATCTGAACCATGGCCCTCTGGCGTCCCAAGCCAGCTCTTAACCATCACGCCACTCTGCCGGCCCTTCTTCTCATTTTCTTGACGTCACACTCTTTTTAACGGGTGCACAGCATTTCACTGAGAACCTTAAATTATTCAACCAATAATTTAATGGGTATGTAGGTTGTTTCCAGTTTTTGCTATTAACTGTTATAATGAACACCATCTACACAGATATTTGAGTATCTGTGTAAATGTGCATATGGAATAACTTCCTAGCAGAGGAATTCTAATATCATCAGGCATGTGCATTTAATACTGTCATAGATATAGTCAAACTTACTTTCCAAAACCAAAGTAGCACCTTCAAATGTAATTGATAAATTATTTGTTGTTTCTTGAGCCCCCTCTGTGAAGTAGATAAATAACACATTCCAGTTAATTTTCAAGATTAACAGCAGCAGACTAAGCATCACTTGTACATTACACATATTTCACTAGAATAGTCATTTTCAAAGTTTTGTCTAAAAATCACCTGGGACCCATAGTAAATCAATCAACAAATATTTATTAACTGGTCAGTTATGGACGCAGCTTCCAAAATTGTTTATAATTGGTATTTGGTAAAAAGTGGGCTACAAACTCCATATAAGTAAGTGATCATACAATTTATTATTCAAACACCTGGAAAACTGCCATAACAGGGACTATCCCAAACAAAACAGGATTTATGGCTACCCTACATATTAGCTGCTGTAACAACTTTATACAGATATATTTTTAAGGTAAAAAGAAAAGCAAGGGACAGAACTGTTTATGGAATGGTATACTCTGTGTAAAAATAAGAGAAATTTCATTTATATATGCATAAAGAAACTCTGGAAGCATATACAGAGAAACAGATAAGGTAGGATGGGAAAGCGATTTTTATCTGTACATTTTCTATATTGCTTATGTATTTTCTAGTTTTAATGAATATATTATATCAAGTAAAAAAATTAACATAAAAACTCTACAAATAAGGGGTTGGTAAAGGGGAAGTAGGATGTGACTGCTTAATGGGTATGGGGTTTCCATTTGGGGTAATGAAAAATTCTGGAATTAGATAGCGATGATGGTTGCACATTGTACTTAATGCCACTGACTTGTGCACTTTAAAATTGTTAAAGCAGTAAATTTTATGTTATGTATATTTTACCACAATTAAAAAAACTCTATGGGCTGGCCGAGTGGCTCGTTGGTTAAGAGTTGGCTTGGGGGCCAGCGGAATGGCGCGATGGTTAAGAGCTGGCTTGGGACGCCAGAGGGCCTCGGTTCAGATCCCACATATGAGGGCTAGTGACACTGCCCTCCACAGCTAAGATGGTGAACAACAGCTCCACCTGGAGCTGGGCTGCCACGAGTTGCCGGCGATGGCGTAGGCTGCAGGGGGGATGCAGTGGGCTGCGTAAGCTACTGTGAGTGGCCAGCAGCTAGCGTGAGCGGGCCGGCAGCCACTGTGAGCTGCCATGAGTGGCAGTCCAGAAGCTGCAACCAATCTGCCTCAGCCGGGAAGAGCGCAATGATCACAATACCAACATGGGCCAGTGAAGCCATGTCTTCCACAACTAGACTGAAGAACAAAAGGACGGCAACTTGTCTGTTCCCCTCCCCCAATTCCCCAATAAAATCTTTAAAAAAACAAACAAACAAACAAAAACCCTCTAGGGCCGGCCAAGTAGCTCAGTTGGTTAAGAGCGGGAGTTATGAGCAACAGGGTTGCCGGTTTGATTCCCACATGGGCCAGTAAGCTGCATCCAAGCTGAGCTGCCGCTGAGCTGGTGAGAGCACATGCTCTTAGCAGCAAGATTGCCAGTTCAACACCAGTATGGGATGGTGGGCTGTGCCCCCCCACAACTATTAACAGATTGAAAGCAGCGACTGGACTTAGAGCTGAGCTGCGCCCTCCACAACTAAGTTTGAAGGACAACAACTTGACTTGGAGCTGATGGGTCGTGGAAAAACACCATGTTCCCCTTCCCCAATTCCCCAACACTGTTCCTCTTCCCAGTCCCCCAATAAAAATATTTAAACAAACAAAAAACTCTAAAAATAAAATAAATGTGCAACACATGTACACACACACAAATAAAAGTTGGTTATCTTCAGACAAAACAATGCATCCCAACTTCGTTGTATAAATATTTCACTAACAGATGAGGGCTTGTCCCCAAATCTCTTAAGGGAGCAGCTGGCTTAAACTAGCTAATATAAGATAAAATCCATTATTAGATACTTCACGGATAAATGACAAATGTAAACAGAAGTTTCAGGGCTTATAAAGATCCTAAGAAAAAGCCCAGGAAAGAGTCAGAATTTACCAGTGTCTCTGCAAAACTATCTACAAAGAAGTTGAAAGGAAAGAAGTATCTAAATAGAAATAGTTCCTGGTAGGAAAAGATAAAATAGTAGGCTATATTTACACAAAAGGATTGTTTTTTAAGATGTTAATTTATTAATTGTAACAATGTGTTTTTCTCACTGCTACATTTCTCAGCCTCCCTCCACACAGAGCCACCCCACCCCACTCTACACAGGTCCTTTGTGTCTAGGTCTTTTGTGATTCCTTTCCTGGGAATTTTTGCAAGAGGGAAAGCTAAAAGCAGTTTAAAGCCAAATGCTCTCCAGGGTTTTGATAAAAGTGTAAACTCCCTGAGGAGGAGGGGAACAAACAGAGAGGTGCCTGCCTGCAGGAGTAATGGAGTGGGGGTGGGAAAGAGAGGAGATTCTCCTAGACAGGGGAGGGTCCTGGAGTACCAGGAGCTTCATTACAAATTTGGGGGCCTAGGGAGGGGTCAAGACCTCGGAGTGGATTGAGGCATCTAGGATGACTGGACCCCAAGGTGTCCTGCTTTGGCAGACATAATGCCCATAGTCCCCAGAGCAGAGTGTCATTGTACATTAGGAGACCACATGGCCTGAGACCAAGATTTTTGTGGCATGTGGGTACTACATAAGGTGCCTTCAACAATGATTGTTAGTTACGTTCCCATCACCTTAGTATGATGCGAGCCAAAATTTGGGAATAAAAGTAATATTTCCTTGTTTTACATGTGTTAAAATTCATACCTAATATTAATGTATTAGTTCCAAATGAATATCTTTTTGGAAATTTGATTGTGGTAGGCAGAATAAGGCCCTCCCAAAGATATTCATGTCCTAATCCTTAGATATGCAGATATGTTAGTTTACAAGGCAAAGAGACTTTGCAGATGTGAGCAAAAACCTCAAAATGTGGAGATTCTCTTGAATCATTTAGGTGAATCCAACATAATCACATAGGTTTTTAAAAGTGGGAGAGGGGGGCCGGCCGAGTGCGCGTTGGTTAGGAGTTGGCTTGGGACGCCAGAGGGCCCCAGTTCGGATCCCACATATGAGGGCCAGTGACACTGCCCTCTACAGCTAAGATGCTAAACAACNGCTCTGAGCAACAGTGGTTCGAGTCAGCCCGAGCTGAGCAGCCGTGAGCTGCCAACAGGTGGCGGGATGGCTCAGCAAAAAAAAAAAAAAAAAAAAAAGAAAGAAAAATAGCTTGCATTCGAGAAAGAGGATTACAAAAGACAGCAAGGCAGCAAGGAGCTCCTAGTTTAGCCCCTTGCAAGTTCAAGTCTACAACACAGACAAGCAGCACCAGCATCACCTGGGAGCTTGTTAGAAATGCAGATTCATGGGCCTCACCCCTGCCCTGCTGACTGAGTATCTACATTTTAAAAGGTCCCCAAGTGACTGGTAAAGTTTGAGAAGGGCTGGTTAGCTAAATGGTGATAGACACTACATGTGAGATCTGGTTAGCACGAGGTTGAAAGAACATCTTTGTTTTTCAGCACATATAGAGCAAAACTATGCCTGGCATTTTTAGGTGTAAGCATTTCAATCTCTGAGGGGCCCACCTCCGTGAAATGGAGCTGAGAATAAGCGAGTTGCATTGATCCATCAGGTAGGATTCTGGTCTCACAGCCCCAGAAAAATAAAATAGAATAAACAATTTGGCTTGAAATAAATCTAACTGAGGTCCAATTTACTTATTTTTTTTCCAGAATGATCCATACAATTGATCCAACTCTTCACTTCATTTTGAGTGTATGATTCAGTCTGACAGTCTTACATTAACTAAACAAGTTCAAGTAATAGATTTTTGAGCCGCAGGACAATAGAAATCGTTTGTACCAACAGTCTCACTTTACAGATGAGACAAATGAAGCATCAAGCAATTAAATGAGAGATTACACAGTGGTTAGTAGGGGCTGGAGTACCAGTCCCGTGCTTTCCCCATGAAATCAGAGGCCCAGACTAGGAATTTCCCAGCTCTCTAAATGCATCTTCTGGCCTCAATGGGCTAAAATTCAGCAATATATATATATAGATATATCTATATATATATTTTAATGATCAGGAGAATAAATTATTTGGGGAAAATAGCCTGTTACTCTAAAAATGACACAGAAAGCAATTTTCTTAATGAAAAATGCTATAACACCTATGTGTTTTTAATCCCTATAACAATTGTAAAGCAGCAAAATAACTTAAGTGGCACCATGTACAGTGCCGCTTTCTAACTCCAGTGTTTGGACCTAAGGAAGCATTTGACAGATTTTCCCACCCTTCTCACCATATCCTAGCTCGGAATTCAAAGTAATGACTTAAAATTTTAACTGGTAACTTTCTAATCCCTAAATTACCGTGATTAGGCCAATTCCACATTTACTGCAGTGGCCCCACCTCCAAAGGGCAGAGGTGGAGTGACTCTATTGTTCTCAGCTTCCTTTCTTTGTCCACTTCCAGCCTCTCTGGCCAGTCACCTTAAGCCTTCCTTCTCCTGCTCTCAGAGATCTAAAAAAGGCCTGGGGCTTTCCCTGCTGCTGGGCTGGCTTATGACAAATATGCAGCTCCCCTATTTTAAAACTTCCCTTTCCCCATAAGGAGTATTTCTGTGGTCAGTAGGGACTTTTACAACTAATAATAAACACAGAGATTCAAGCAGCACATAGGGATTTACATATACTTTTAAAAATCATAAAAGAAGGATACAAATAAACTGCCAAAGAGGTTATTTCCTGGCAGGGGGATGGGACTGCGTAGAAGGAGGGCAAGAGCACTTTTACTGTCTCTGAATTGTTACAATATTTTGCAAAGAAAACACATCCATTTATTACTTAAATCAAGTAAGTAATCACGGAAAAACCAGAAGCACTACATGCTAACGTAAAAATTTTAATCTATGTACTGAGAAGGACATAAAAGTTCCCCATTCTTGATTCCCAACCCATTCCCCAGAAGAAATCCATTAGCAAAACTTTTTACGTCCTTCCTTTAATGTTCGGGGCATATGTAAACATATCCATGTCTCTATATTTCTTTTTATTTTCTACGCAAAATAGGATCATAGAGCATATTTCTGAACTTCCTCTCACCTAACACTGTACATAGCTTGAATAAGATGGCTCTTAGCAGTATGCCACACTCAATTTGTTTTTTAATTGATAAACTGTATTTTCGAGAGCAGTTTTAGGTTCACAACAAAATTGAGCAGAAAGTACAGAGTTCTCATGTAGCCCCTGTTCCCATACACACACAGCCTCTCCCACTATTAACATCCTATGCCAGGGTAGTACATTTGTTACAAACAATGAACTTGTATTGACACATTATTATTGCCCATGTCCACAGTTTACACTAGGCTCACTCTTGTACATTCTATGGGTTGTACATTCTATGGGTTTTGGCAAAGGTATAATGCCATGTATTCACAATTATAGGATTATATAGAACAGTTTCACTGCCCTAAAAATCCAGTGTTCTGCCTATTCATCCCTCCCTTACCTCAACCCCTGGTAACCACAGACTTTTTTTTTTTTTTTAATAAGAGTTTATTTGAGCCAAGTAGAGGACACTCCTAGAAGCAACATCTCAACAAACAGAAAAATGCTTCCCACAGATCTTTTTTACTGTCTCCATAGTTTTGCCTCCAGAATGTAAGATTGGAATCATTCAGCATGGAGCCTTTTTCAGATTGGCTTCTTTCATTTAGCAATATGTATTTAAGGTTCCTCCTTGTTTTTTCATGGTCTAATAGCTTATTTCTTTTTATCATTGAAGAATATTCCACTGTCTGGATGTACCACAGTTTATTTATCCATTCACCCACTGAAGGGCATCTTGGTTGCTTCCAAGTTTCAGCAATTATGAATAAAGCTGCTATAAACATCCATGTGCCAGTTTTTGTGTGGGCATAAGTTTTCAATTCATTTGGGTAAATACCAACCAGTGTGATTGCTAGATAATATGCTAAGAGTATGTTTAGTTTTGTAAGAAACTGTCAAACTGTCTTCCAAAGTGCCCATACCTTTTTGCATTCCATGATTAATGAATGAGAGTTCCTTTTGTTCCACATCCTTGTCAGCATTTGGTATTGTCAGTGTTTTTTATTTTGGCCATTTTAATAGGTGTGTAGTGGTATCTCATAGTTTCAATTGCAATTCCCTAATGGCATATGATATTGCACATCTTTTCATATGCTTACTTGCCATTTATATATCTTCTTTGATGAGGTATCTGTTCAGGTCTTTGGCCCATTTTTAAAATTAAGTTGTTCATTTTCTTTGTTGAATATTAAGAATTCTTTATATATTTTGGATAGCAATCCTTTATCAAATGTGTCTTTTTAATATATTTTCTCCTAGTCTGTGGCTTTTCGTCTTATTTTCTTTTTTCTTTTTTTTAAAAAGATTTTTATTGGGGAATCGGGGGATGGGAACAGTGCTGGGGAATTGGGGGAAGGAGAACAGACAAGTTGCTGTTGTTTTGTTCTTCAGTCTAGTTGTGGAGGACGTTG
>NW_017731352.1:3440099-3446714 GCF_001890085.2 Hipposideros armiger
AGTGAGCAGCCGTTCAGAAGCCGGCGACTGATCTGCCTCACCCGGGAAGAGTGCAATGATGGTGCCAACTTGGGCCAGTGAAGCAACGTCCTCCACATCTAGACTGAAGAACAAAAGGACAGCAACTTGTCTGTTCCCCTTCCCCCAATTCCCCAGCGCTGTTTCCATCCCCCAATTCCACAATAAAAGTCTTAAAATAATAATAATAATAATAAAAGTGGGAGAGGGAAGTGGAAGGCAAAATTGACAACCTGACCTTGCTGACTTTGGAAATGGAGAAAGGGGACCATGAGCCAAGAAATGTGGGTACCTCGAGAAGCTAGGAAAGGCGAAGAAATTGATTCTCCCCTAGAGTCTCCAAAAAGGAATACAGCACTGCCAACATCTTGATTTTAGTTTAGTGAGACCTGTATCAGACTTCTAACCTACAGAACTATAAGATAGTAAATTTGTGTTGCTGTTCGCCACTGAGTTTGTGACAATTTGTTACAGCAGCAATAGAAAACTATTATAATACATGGCTATCGAGCCAATTACCCCTTTTTTCCTTGTCTCTGCTTACTAGGAACTTTCTCATCTATAATTTAGTTTTCATCAGAAGAAAAATAACCTACACAAATGGCCACTTCCACTGCAAAATAAGAAGTTGATATACTGGCTTATAAATCACCTTTGAGAACTTTGGATTAGCATGATTGAGTCTCCTAGAGCCCTAGCATGGCACTATTTCTGGAAATTGTAACATGCCACTTGGGTTACAGGAGAGTACATAATGGAGTTTCTCTACCTGCCCAATGAATGGTCCATCAGACTACCTTGTGAAGACCAGTTTGCTGGTTTGTTCCACCTTCAATGATGACACTGTCTACTCAGGAAGACGAAATGAACACACGTAAAAGATATTAAAAATACAAGCCAGAAAAATGGTGAGGGCCGAAGAAAGATGCAAAGCGTACATGCTATTCAGAGAAATTTGGAGGAGAGATCCAAAACTCGCTTCTGACAGGGAAGACTTGAGGAGTTTACAAAGAAAGTACGGCTTGAATTAGGCATGCGTAAAAGACTAGGGGCAAATTCAATTGCAGCAGAAAAGACTAGTGAAAGATGAGATTGGAAGGGCAGATTCAAATCAAGGAATTTGGATTAGGCAATCTGGAGCCACCAAGAGCTTTAGGGAAGGATCATGATGAAAACATAGTCTTGGGAGAGAGTCAGATGCATCTGTGAGATTATAGTTCTTGAACTTGGCTAACACTTAAGTACAGACTGTATTCAAACATAAAATGCAAAGAGACAACAGGGATTATCTGGTGGAATGAAAACACATTCTTTTGGTCTTTACTGGTCACACCAACCAGGTCATGGCTAGATGGTCCCTTCAATTGGTGTTGAATAGATACTGTTTCTATCACATTGGAGTATGCGTATCATGAGAGCAAACAGTACCCTCTGAAAAGGAAAATCTTTTAATATGAGCCAATTTTAATAGGATCTCAAATCCTGAGACCTGCCAATTTATTTATCCCAGTGCTTCAGGGGCTGAGTTCCCTCTGGATTCTCAGCTGTAAGAAAATATTTATTTTGAAATTGAGCAAATTTATAGAAAAATCCCTTACTGAGTAGTAGTTTCTAAACTATTGACGACTTCAAATTTCCTGCTAGGCTTAATTGTGATCTGTACATACATTTTAGCATAATTATAATAGGAATACAAATGACTTAATGTTCTACTTTCTGAATTCAATTGGTTTTGCGTACACATTTCCATGTATTGACATAGTATTTATGCTTCTTATTATAAGTAGCTAGATAGTATCCCACGTAACTGGGGTGTCACAGTTTGTTTTGTTATTCCTTGTTGTAGGCCATTTTGTTGGTTCGTTCATTCATTTATAGTGAAACTACCTAGGCCTTGTATCCTTCTCAGCATGTGGACATAAAAATTATAGTACCTGCTTTCAAGGAATATATAGTCTAGGAGAGACACATATGGAAAACAAGTGTAATACTGTTTGCCCTAACGTGCAAGGTCAGCCCCATTTTCCAGGAATATCTTCCATGCCTCAGTTCTTTCCTGGGGGGTTATACATTCCCCACCTTACAGACATGGCAAGCCCAGGACAAGGTGAGAGGACTCATGAGAAAGAAGTGCTGAATCAGGCAGAGGCTGCTTTTGACATGTTCAGAGGATAACAAAGGGTGGTAAGTGTTAGGTCTCCTATGACGATGGGTTTCCTAGTGTATTGACACTGCAACAACTGGGGGAACAAGCTGGAATTTGGCTAGAATAGTGGGCAGGCTCTGAGTACAGAAGCTGAGGTTGTACTAAGTCCCCAGGCCAGTCTCCAATCAGCTATGAAGGTCAGATCCTACAGGTTCCAACAGGGCTGTCAAGGGCAACAGGAGATGAGCTTTTATTGTCACACAGTTCTCCTTGGGAGGAGTCATGGGGCTGGTATGCATGATAGGCATCTGCAGGCTAGGCGATTGGTTATTGGCCAGGGATAAGGAATTAAGATGGCTCTGGTGTTTTCTTATGATGAAATATAGCTGAGAACCTTCTCTAGGTAGGGTTGCCCAAAACAGAACATTTGAATTTCAGATAAATAATGAATAATACATTTTTTAGTATAAGTTTATCCTAAATATTGCAATCATATAAGGTTTCTCCCTTTGAAAGAGAATAGATAGTCAGGGAAGAATGCAGGAGGCTGAAGGGATTCTCCTTTTCTCTGAAATCTGGTCAGTTGCTAAGAGTGAGACGGGCGGTAGGAAGCAGGGGTTTTGAGGAGAGAGCTAGAACTGTTGTTGAAAGCGATACATGACATGACCAGGCTGCCTGGCTACAGAGACTGGTAGTGAGGCATCCAATAGTGGTGAGGACTCAGGCTTTGGAACCCCACTGCCCTGGTCTGTGTCTCTTCCTAACTTTGTAGTCTTGGACAATTTACTCATCCTCGCTGCTCTTCAGTTGCCTCATCTCTAAAATGGGCTCAACCCTTCATGGGGTTGTTGTGCAGGTTAGCTGAGATAATGCACTGACATTATACCTAGCATAGAGTCAGTGCTCACTGTTATTAAATTGCAGTGGCAAACATCTTCATGGCTATTTGGTTTTTTTCAAGCCATTTTCTGAAGGAGAGAAAGTAGATAGCTGAATTGCTTTATTTGTGTTTCTAGTTGGAAAATTAATTTGAGTTTTAGAAATAATACACAGTTGAAGTTTAACACAAAATTGAAACAATTCTTTTTACAAACGTAATACTTGTTAATTGTAGAAATTTTTGAAAATATAGGTAAACACAAAGAAAATTAAAACCATCTGTAATTTTATCTTCTAAGAGTAAACACTGCTAATATGTTAGTCATTTTCATATATATTCTGTCCTTATTTATAAAAATATTTATTTAATGGCATTGTACAGAACTCATTTAAAAAAATTATTATTTTTTTATTAGCTGAGCCATCCTGCCACCTGTTGGAAGCTCAGCGGCAGCTCAGCTCAGGCCGTGAATCGAACCAGCGACGCTGTTGCTCAGAGCTTGCACTCTTGAGCGAGCTCTTAACCAACTGCGCCACTCGGCCGGCCCCAGAATTCACTTCTTTTTATTTCACAATATATTCTGAACATTCTCTCCGTACTCACTGTACTTCTACCACATATCTTAATGACTGCATATTATATTGATATACTGAATTTAAAAATCAGTCTCCTTTATAGAATAGGTTGGTTAGAGTTTTAAGGCACTAATTAACCACACAATACTTTTTGGTAATCCACATTTACTAAAACCCCATATGTATTAAAAAAAATTTTTAAAGCAATATTTTGAAATATAAAATAATTTTCTTGCCCTGACACAACTAATTTGAGTTCATCCTCTGTCAATACAGCTCTGTATGTGTGTATGCATATTTAGGCTAGTTCTAGTTGTTGATATAGTTGAACTGTGTTACCTGGATACCTCTTGGAGAATCTGAGGTCATCTTGGCCTGAGGCATTAATATTTAATAGACCTGAGATGATGGATTGATGATAGCAAAATTAATTCAATCCACCTAGGTTTCTGTCTGTTGATAGAACAGCAAGGCTCTTCTACAAGCCAGAAAGCAAGGCAGAAGCAACTGAAAGTAGTTGTGGTTTCTAGAATCTGGAGCTGGGTATCGGCTCCTCCATTGGTTTGCTTTCACCTTTATTCTCAAACAAATGTCTCCTGATTGGCTGCTGAAGTGTCAGGTTGCCTCTATCCCTCTTTTTTAACTAAAATCTTGAGCTCTCAGTAAATAAATAGAAAGACTGCAGAGGAAAACCTGTTTTGGCTAGGCAATACTGTAGTTTGGAAACTCTAGTCTTAGATAAGGTGTTCAGCCTGTGAGGCAGAGAATTAATCTATCAGATATTTACATTGACTAATGTTCTGCTGCACTGACTGCTGAATCAACCTGTGTCATTCCCCAGTGACCTCGGGTCGCTATTCCTCTTACCTCTTCAACTTTGGCTTGTTAAAGGAGGGTGTCCTGGCAGCCTTTTCTCTGCCACAGATGGGTGGGTTTATAATCTGCAGATATCTTTTAGATATGAAAAACATCGACTCTGGGATATGGGCCAACACCTTAATCAGCTGCATAGTTTTTTTGTTTTTGTGAAGATGGTTCAGAACACAGACATCTCTCTAATCACAGGGAGTAAATCATTAAGAAAAAAAAAATTCCCCAACCTGAAAAATAGCTGTAAAGACTTACAGACAATTAAACTTACTTCCATCTGCTCAAGCCATACTTTTTGGCAGGCACTTTTCATGTATGTTACATTATTTAAACCTCAGAGAATAAGGTATTGTGATAATTGTCAGAAATTCATTCATTCAGTCACAGATCACTGGCCAGCCCCACATATTTTCCTCTCAGGCTGAACCCCGCCCCTTTCTGAGCTCCTCTGCTCTGCTCTCCTTTTCATGCCCCTTCCACCACATTCACTCCTTGCTGTCCCTCATCAAGGCCATTTACCAACTCAGAGACTTTGCACTTGCTGTTCTCTCTATTCCAGAAATCCACATAACTCACTCCCTCACATCCTTAGGGTCTTGACTCTATTATCACCATTGAAGTGTGGCCTTGTCAAGAAAGATGTTCTTGACTCTATCTAATATTGTACCCTTTCTCCCCACACTCCCTATCCTTCTTTGTTTTTCTCTATAGCACTTATCACCATTTAAGATGACATACATGTTACTTTTTCATTTTGTTTATTGGTGGTCTCTTCCCACTAGAACACAAATTCTGTGAAAGTAGGAACTTTGTTTTGCTCACTACACTATCCCCAGTGCTTAGGACAGTGCCTGGCAGAGAGTAGGCTCAACAAATATTTTTTGAATGAATGAATGAAAGAATGAATGAAAGGCCACTCAGCCAGGAAATGGATAGTCAAAAGTCGGGTCTCCTAGTTTGAAATCGGGTTCTATTTTCTCAATTCCATGCTGCCTCTGGAAAGGAAAAAGAGTTTCTTTTAAAAGTCAACATAGGAGAGTGCTAATGGAAGGGAATGTGAAAACCTGGTCTATAATCCTTCCACAATATCTGATAGGTCTGATCCTTACTAAAATATCATGAGTCAATTGAAAATCTGCATTTAAAGAAAGATTGAGAGCTCAGAAAAGCCAGAATGACTGAATAGGTGCTAAACTGGTATTTGAGACAAGATTAAGAGTTGGGGCCGTTGAATCTGTAAGAGGGAAGCTAAGGGGTCACAAATTACTTCAAGCATTTAGATGGTTAAAAGGAGATTCCCTAACCAGTTGTTGGTCATTTCTATCAAGGATGCAACAAGATGAAATGGACCTTTGTTAGACATGAAAAAGATGTTATTGACTCTAAAAATGTCTGAAGGGTGTAAAGCCTACATTATGGAGAAGTATAAAATGAAGTAGTTAACACCAGCTATCTGTTAACTCATTCATTCATTCACTTAACACGCATTCTTAGAATGTTTTACTGTGTATCATCGAGGGTTCCAGAACTGCCATCTTTGGGTATACAGCAGTGAATAAATAAGACATATAGAGTCTCTGCTGTCATGAGCCTAGCAAATGCTTAAGATGCTGTCTTGGGGCCCATCTAGTGCCAGATTTTTTGAGATCTCCACTAGTTCTCAATTCTCTGAATATATTTGAAAAACAGAATTTTAAATTTTATTTTGTTTCTGAGTTCACAAAACTTCAAAATCCAAAAGGTTAAATGTCTCCACCCTCTGTATCCAGACAACAATTCTCCATCTTAGAAACAACCAATGTTAAAAGTTTCTTGTGTTTCTTTTTAGAGACACTCTATTAATATACAAGCAAATATGTGTATATATATTTTATTCCCCTTCCCTCTTGTTTCCTAACCTCCTACTACCTGTTTTTATCACATAATCGATAGCCTTTTTCACTTTATAATACACGTATATCATGGCAATCTTTCTTTAGCAGTATAAACAGTATGTCCTTTGTTTTTTTTTTTCTTTAAAGATTTTTATCGGGGAATTGGGGGATGGGAACAGTGCTGGGGAATTGGGGGAAGGGGAACAGACAAGTTGCTGTCCTTTTGTTCTTCAGTCTAGTTGTGGAGGACGT
>NW_017731352.1:3447554-3504579 GCF_001890085.2 Hipposideros armiger
GTCTTTTTGTTCTTCAGTCTAGTTGTGGAGGACGTCACTTCACTGGCCCAAGTTGGCACCATCATTGGCTCTTCCCCGGGCGAGGCAGATCAGCCGCCGGCTTCTGGATGGCCGTTCACTGCAGCTGCTGGCTGCTCACACTGGCTGCTGGCTACACATGGTAGCCCATGGCAACCCACTGCAGCAGGGGTTGCAACCAACGCCGCTGCCAGCAACTCACGGCAGCCCAACTCCATGTCGAACTGTTGTTCAGCATCTTAGCTGTAGAGGGCAGTGTCACTGGCCCTCATATGTGGGATCCAACCCGGGGCCCTCTGGTGTCTTAAGCTAGCTCTTAAGCAATGCACCACTCAGTCGACCCGCATCTATTTATATTTCCATCAGTATTGTATGAAAGACTTTTCATGAAAAAGGTACGTTAAAAGCAGAGTGTTGTGATTAACTGGGAGATGGTGTAGCAGAGAAGAAAGGGCACAGGTTCTGGAATTTAATCCTGGATCTGATGCTTACCAGCTATGTGCTCTTGGGCATTTCTTAATTCCTTTGGGTTTTGTTTCCTCAAATTTTTTTTTTTTTTTTTTTTTAGTTGAGCCATCCTGCTACCTATTGGCAGCTTAGTGGTAGCTTAGCTCGGGCTGGGCATCGAACTGCTGTTGCTCAGAGCGCAAACTCTTTATTTATTTATTTATTTATTTATTTATTTATTTATTTATTTTTAGCTGAGCCTTCCTGCCACCTATTGGCAGCTCAGCGGCAGCTCAGCTCGGGCCGTGAATCAAACCAGGGACCCTGTTGCTCAGAGCTCAAACTCTTGAGCGAGCTCTTAACCAACTGAGCCACTCGGTCGGCTGTTTCCTCAAATTTAATACTGATCTCATAGAAGGGTAAGGATTCAAAGGGCCTTAAATAAGGGCCAGGCATACAGTAAGTAGGCACTTAATAAATGATAGCCATTAGCTATTTTTATGATATTGGTCCTTCACCAATCAGTCTGCAAAAACAAGTTAAGATCTCTGAGAGCTAATCTTCTCATCTGTAAGATGAGGAGATTTAAATAATAGGACACTGGTTATGCAAATTGTCACCTATTAATTCACTGGAATACTATTTAGTTATTAAAATGATCAAAGTATTTTGAGTGGACTAGTGGTTAAGCATACAGACTTTAAAGCCAGATTGCCTGGGTTGATTCTTGGAGTTGCTATTTACCAGCTGTGCAACCTTGTGCTGGATCCTTGACATCTGTCTTCATCAGTTCAGGCTGCTATAATACAGTACTATGGATGCGGTTGTTTATAAACAACAAAAATATATTTCTGGAGGCTGGAAGTCCGAGATCACGGTGACTTTATGTTTGGGTTCTGGAGAAAGCCCTCTTCCAGGTTGCAGACTCCTGACTATCCTCACATGGTGGAAAGAGGTCTAGCTATCTCTCTGGCCTACAGGTACTAATCCCCTTCATGAGGGCTCCACCCTCATGACCTAACTCCTCCCAAAGACCCCACCTCCAAATATTATCACATTGGGATTAGGATTTCAACATATGAATTTTGGGAAAATACAAACATTCAGTCCATAGCAACATCTGTGTTTCAGTATATTCATCTGTAAAATGGGGATAACAATAATTCCTATTTCAGATACTAACTGTGAAGACGAAATGATATCATGAACGTAAAGCTTTTAGCATAGTACCTGACACTTTGAAAACTACCAAAGAAATGCTAGCTTTATTGTTATTAACAGACATAGAAACCTAAAGCTAAGGTACTTGGAGGTCCTGCAGAGCTTTCACTGGCTAGGTATCTTTCCTGAAACCCAGATTGGGTTGAGAAGCTGACGAATGCCTACCCAGAACAATGCACCATTTTGCATGATTATACATACAATTTCAGAGGTTCCCTGGACCTCAAGCTAAGAACACCAGTCTGGTTTAACTCCCTCAATCTATGAATTAGAAGCACCCCCGGATAAGCAAGATGACTTAAGTATGAGAAAGTTCAGTTGTGCAGGCTGAAGTTGGATTGCTTTGGTGGAGAGGAAAACAGAGAGGAAGAGGAGCTAGTGGGTAGAGAACACTTTGGGGTACATGGCTGCAAAGGGGATGGAGAGAGAACCTGCTTTATCTAGAAGAATGTCATGGTTTTAAAACATGTACTGGACTCCTTGACAATTTCCCATCAAGAAGTAGCATTATATTCCCTTCCCCTGAACCTTAACATTACAACATGGTGTAACTATTACAACATGCTGGCCACTCACGCTGGCTGCTGGCTACACACGGTAGCCCATGGCAACCCACTGCAGCAGGGGCTGTAGCCTAGCTGTCCCGTCGACTCACCGCAGCCCAGCTCCAGGTCCAGCTGTTGTTCAGCATCTTAGCTGTAGAGGGCAGTGTCACTGGCCCTCATATGTGGGATCCGAACCGGGGCCTTCTGGCGTCCCAAGCTAGCTCTTAACCAACATGCCACTTGGTCAGCCCCTGATTTTACTTAAAAAAAAATAAAAAAATCTAGAGTTTTATTGTTGTTGTTTTTAAACTTTTAGATTTTAATGCCAGATCCTAAACATATTCTTGTATGTATGTGGGGGGTGCGGGGGCAGGCGGGTCTAAAAAATTAAAATTGATGAAAACTTATTTATTTTGACAATTTCATAATTTGAGTTATCCTGGAGTACTTTGTCCTTGATGTCACCTAGTTTCAGAGATATAATAGGACATTTGAAATCAGACTATTGACCCAGATGTACAACTGTCCTAAATATTTAATATTTAAGGAGAAAGAACATTATTTAAAATTGAATTGTTACAGGAATGGCGGTTCTTCTTGCCGAGGCAACGAAGAATCAAAGGTCAGCAAGATGATTAGCATGCAAGCAGGGTTTATTAGTGATATGTTTTCAGGAAAGAGAACAGGCCTAGCCGAGGTGGCAGAGAGAGAGAGGCCTAGGCCTCTTGTCCAGAGGACTTAGTTTGCTGGGTGGGGTAAGGGAGTTACATATTGATTTGGCGGGAAAAGGTGGCGCATGCTTTTCCACAGGAGGGTGTGACCTCTTAAAATGGGTGAAGGTCTGTTGACTCAGATCCTTATCTTGCTCCAGACCATCTCTCCTCATCTGTTATTGAAAAAACAGATATGTGGCTGGAGGCAATTAATCAAAGCTATTTATGAGCTTTTTCTGTAGGCACTATGGACCCCCTCCAACCCCTCCTTGTTCGCCTACATTTTCTAACTTCTACCTAACAGAACCAAGAAAAAAAAAAAAGATAAAATTCCTAGGAATAGGGCCAGCCGAGTAGCGTGATGGTTAGGAGCTGCCTTGGGACGCCAGAGGGCCCCCGTTCGGATCCCACATGTGAGGGCCAGTGACCCTGCCCTCTACAAAAAAAAAATAAAAAAATTCCTAGGAATAAACTTAACAAGAAATGTATACTACCCATTTGAATAAAACTTTGAAATACTCTTCAGAGAATCAAAAGACTTTACAAACGGACAGGCTTGCCATGTTCTTGGAATAAAAGACTCAACATCATAAATATATTAATTCTCACTAAATTAATCTAAAAATACCACAGGGGAGGGTGGAGGAGGGTGGGTGGGAAAAAGGAAGGGGATTAAGAAGTACAAACTTAGTTATAAAATAAATCATTAGGATGTAATGTTCAGCATAGAGAATAGAGTCAATAATAATGTAATAACTGTGCAGTGACAGATGGTTACTAGACTTAATCTGATGATCACTGTAAGGTATATAAATGTTGAATCACTATGTTGTACACCTGGAACTAGTATAACACATGTCAACTATAATTAAAGATAAATTTAAAATAAATAAATATTTACCACAACCCTAATAAAAATACCAAGAGAATTATTTTTCTGGGAACATGACAAGCTGATTCTAAAATTCATATGGAAAAATAAACCAGCAAGAAGAGCCAGGAGAATTCTGAACAGGAAGAATATCAAGGGGAAACTGTCTTCTAGATATTAAACCATATTATTGGACTTCAGTAATTAAAACTATAGCACTGATGCCTGTAAAGACATACAGATCAAAGGATAAAAATAGAAAGTAGAGAAATAGGATCAAATACATATAGACATTTAGTATATGATAAAGTAATATTTTTAAGTTGGGGAAAATTTGGATTGTTCAATAATGGTTTTAGGACTACTGGGTAGCTATCCAGAAAAAAGTAAAATGGGTCCCAATTTTACTTTTTAATATTAAAATAAGTTCTACTTGGATCAAAGATTTAAATATAAAAAATAAAACCATGGAAATAGAAGAGCAAAGTATGTGAGATAGTCTTGTACAAGCTCCTGGGGGGAAGGCCTTTTTAATGACGTAAAACTCAGAATATCTTAAAAAGTTAACACATTTGATGATGAGACAATAAAAAAAAAATGCAGCATGGAAAAAAATCACGAGTAAAGTCAGTGACCAACAACAAACAGAAAAAAGTGTGCAATGCATGCATGAAGGCTAATTTCTCCAATATGTAAAATCTTTCACAAATCCATCATCAAAAGACCAATAACCTAGGGTAAAAATTGGCAAAGGATATAATGAAAACACTGCTCACAGAAAAGGAAATACAAGTCATGTTTGCATAAACAAAAAGATGATCAACCTCATTCTTAAGAGAAATGGGAATTAAAAGTAAAATAAATTACCATATTTGATTTAAAAAGTTGATAAAGGTATAAAAATTTAATAAAAACTTGTATTGGTCAGAGGATGGGAAAACAAGGTCTCATACATTGCTGGTAGGAATGTAAATTGGTGTAATCCATGTATAGAGCAATCTGACAACATCAATCAAAATTACAAACACAGATATCTGTTGACCCATGTTTCTCTTCTGGGAAATTAACCTACAAATACTAGCACATGCAGGAAATTACACATGTACAAGCTTACTTACTACAGCATTACATTAGTCCCCCCTTCTCTGTGGTTTACCTTTCTGGGGTTTCAGTTACCTGCAGTCAACTAGGGTCCAAAAATATTAAATGGAAAATTCCAGAAATAATTCATAAGTTTTAAATTGTGCATTGTACCAAGTAGCATGATGAAATCTCACAATGGCCCACTCGTTGGGCCTGGGACTTGAAGCATCACTTTGTCCAGCATATCCATGCTGTGTACCCTACCTGCCTGTTAGTCCCTTAGCTGTCTCAGTTATCAGGTTGACAGTTGTGATATCACAGTGCTTGTGTTTAAGTAAGCCTTATTTTACTTAATAATGCCACATTCACATAATTTTTATTACAGTATATTGTTATAATTGTTCTATTTTATTAGTAGTTATTGTTGTTAATCTCTTACTGTGCCTAATTCATAAATTAAACTTTATTATAGGTATGTACGTACAGGACAAATCAGTATATCTAGGGTTTGGTACTAGCCACGGTTTCAGGCAACCACTGGGGGTCTTGGAACATATCTTGGATAAGTGGGGAGTACTGTACTTGTAAAAGCAAATAAACTATAGTGCAGAGTGCACTAGAAGACTACTGAACTGTTACAAAAGAATGAAGGAGCTGCCCATCACCTGAATGAAAAGTTCTGCAAAGGCATATTGTTAAATGAAAAAAAAGAAGGCAGAAGAGTAAGTGTAGTAGTCTACCTTTTGTTTAAAAATATGGGAAATAAAAGAATATGCATTAGCTTATAGGTATAAACATACAGAAATTCTGGAGAGTTATATAAAAAGAACAAATAATAAAGGTTAGTTCTTGGGGATAGGTTAGAAACTGGTGATTGAAGATATGGATGATAGAGAAACTTTTTTAAAAAGTTTTGAACCATGTGACTAATTTCTTATTAGAATATTTAATTAAAAAAATAAGGCTTGTATGTCCTGATATAGAATCTCCAAGATTATAATTTCCAAATTAAGTGAAAAAAACCAAGGATATACTATTTTGCATACATCGATATCTATCTCTCTCTCCACATACACACGCTCCTAGATGCACAGACTATCCCTACAATTACATTCAAGACAGTTGTAACATGGGTTGCTTCTGAGGTGGGGAATTGGATGGTTGGGGACCCAGAGTGGTAGGGAAACATTTTCCTCTATACCTTTTTATGCCTTTTAAAATTAGCATGTGCGTCATCTACATAATAACATGGAATAATTTACTTAAAACTGAAACGGACGTTTATATAGCCTTTCTGGTATAAGCAGACCCTCTATGACTTGCAGGCGGTAGAAAGTGGGTATGCATGGTGACTGACCATACTGAGAGTATGGGATTTTATTTTTATTTTTTATTTTACTCTATTTTTTTAGCTCTCCCTCAAGGCTCCCCTAAGAGGGATTTTAAAATCCCATATATTGATTTCATTATCCCTAAAGTCTTTTCCAACACCAAAATTCTTTTTTTTTTTTAAAGATTTTATTGGACAGTTGGGGGAGGGGAACAGTGTTGGGGAATTGGAGAAGGAGACCAGCCAAGTAGTTGTTCTTCAGTCTTCGCTGTGGAGGGCACCAGTCGCCATCTGGCTTCCCATGGGCAGCTTGTGGCTTCTAAGCTCAAGGTGTTGTGTTCAATCTTACTTGCAGGTGAGTGTAGCCACCATTCCATGCGGGAGTCAAACCAGCAGCCTTGTTAAGAGCGCACGCCCTATCCACTGAGCCATCCAGGCGGCAGCTCAGCTCAATGTGCCGAGTTCAGTCTTAGTTGCAGGTGGTGTAGTCCACCATTGAACAGGCAATCTTGTTGTTACACCAGCTGAGCCATCCTGCCACCTGTTGGCAGCTCAGCGACAGCTCAGCTCTGGCATAGTATCACTGGCCCATGTGGGAATCAAACAGGAGGCCCTGTTGCTCAGAGCTCGCGCTCTTAAGCCAACTCTTAACCAACTGAGCCACTTGGCCAGTCCCCCCCAAATTTTTCATTCTTAGCTTGACTGTAAACTCTGACAGCATTGGAGTTACGCTTTTCAGTCCCTTGACATTCTCTCCAAGGGTGTGGTGCAGGTCTTTCTGCCAAGTTTCGCATGCTATAAATGTATGCTGCCTGCCTAGGACAGAGGCTGCTTTGACAGAAAGTTTAAGTTCTAGCTCCACATTCCAAACTACTTAATGCCAGCTCGATTGGCTCTATTGATCAACAGTTCTTGGCCAGAGTAGACACTCAGAGAGTAAAAACTGACTGCTTAATATAATCAGTGGCCAAGACAGCTGGCATGAAACTTATGGCAGCAATCTTAGAATTTTCTGTCATGACCCATTTTGGGACTCTGTTCAAATCTGTGCTTAGCATTGCACTGAGCAATTAGAGGGATCAAAGAAATTCTCTAGGAATCTCCTTATGTGATACTTTATTAGGATCTTAATACAAATATGTATTGAGTAACAAATATCTAGAAAGCTGGGAGAAATGTGAAAGCAGTTTAGGGAGAAAGCTCCTGAAGCAGGCTTAACCAGTAATCATTTCAATTGTCAAATCAGTTTTGACTGATACTATTTCACAGGTTGGGATCCTTTTTATTTTGAAAGAATTACCAAATTAACAGGATTGACTAACATTCTGGTTCCATTGTCCTCAAAGCTGCATATCTAATGCTTCATAGGTTTCTTAAGGCAAAACTAGGTGAGTTATTTTGTTTTTTTTCTGTTTTTTTGTTTTTGTTTTTTAGCTAGATGCTCTGTAGTGTCTTTGCATTTTTCTTTTTGCTTGGGAAACTTGAGGCTTGACATTTTTATGATTAAATATTTCTCTCTCCCAAGGCATGTACACCTAGTAAAACACGGCCCAAATAGTTAACAGATTAATTACTATATTATTTACAATTTTAATATTTTATTGTGTGTCTATGTTTTAGACAATGTAAAGGGGCTGGTAATTACTATCCAGTTTCATGATGGCTGCCATGTGCTTCCTTGGTGCACCATTTACATATAGTTAGAGCTATGTGTGCCCTGCAAAACAAAGTGATGCCCATAATATCCATTTGGAAGCATGAAATTAAATTTCCTAGATGGAGGGTAACAATCTCAGTTTTTTTTTTAAGATTTTTTTTTTTTTTTGGGGGAGTTGGGGGTATGGGAACAGTGCTGGGGAATTGGGGGAAGGGGAACAGACAAGTTGCTGTCGTCTTGTTCTTCAATCTAGTTGTGGAGGATGTTGCTTCACTGGCCCAAGTTGGCACCATCATTGCGCTCTTCTCTGGCGAGGCAGATCAGTCACCGGCTTCTGGACGGCCGCTCACTGCGGCTGCTGGCCGCTCACGCTGGCTGCTGGCTACATACGGTAGCCCATGGCAACCCACTGCCACAGGGACTGCAGCCTATGCCGTCGCCGGCGACTCATGGCAGCCCAGCTCCAGGTTGAGCTGTTGTTCAGCATCTTAGCTGTAGAGGGCAGTGTCACTGGCCCTCATATGTGGGATCCGAACCAGGGCCCTCTGGCATCCCAAGCGAGTTCTTAACCATTGCGCCACTCGGCCGGCCCAACAATCTCAGTTTTGAGGAATTGATTCCTTCAAGCATTTCTTTGGGAAATCTGGAATCTCTCTTCCAAGATGTACAAATACGTAGGTTTCTGTTTATATTTCAGTATGAATGGAGACTGTTCTATAAAACTTGGAAAGCAAATTTTTCTTTCTGAGAATTGTACTTGGGGCTACAGTTCTGAGGGTATATAGGACGGGTCCTGCCTCTGAGTACCCTGAGAAGGGACAACTTCTGGAAAGGGTCTGGAATTTGAGGGGTTAGGGTCTCTCAGGGGCCCAGGCAGAAAATGAGTGGTTCAGGGAAGTTTTTTGATCCCAACTGAATTGTCTTGTTTCTTTCAGCCCTTTAGAAGCCCGCATAAATAGGCACTGCTTGAAGTCTGATTTTACTCAAATAAACCTTAAAAAAACAAAACAACTTTCTATTATTTTTTCTTATGTATGATCTTTTGGTTAAGCATGTGAATAGTCTCCTAGCATTAGAGCACTTAACTTTATTTCAGACTTTGGCAACACATAATTTGGGAAAGTATGTTTAATTTAACTAAAGTTTAGAGGAGACAATTCGGCTGGTCAATTGAACTCAGGGTTTGTACCAAGAGTAACCAAGAGTATTTTCACCTTTGATTTCAATTTTAAAAGTCAAAATCTGAGTTTTGTCTTCCTAAATCAGGGAGCATCCCAGGATTCCTATGATGACTGTATATGTATTTCTTGATTGTACCAATTCCTAAATTCTCAGAATTTCCTAAGTTGTCCAAACCCTGCATCCCCTACATCACTTTGTGACACACAGTCTACTGGGCTGGGGACCTCAGATTCTCAGTGGCCCCTTCCGTGCCTCCTGAGCCCCACCTAGGAGCATCCATAGCTCTCTCTATTTGGGAAAAGGCATGAGAGCAAGTGAGGAGGGACCTCACTGTTTTGACAAAGTCTTACCACCTATAGATCACCAGAGGTAACACTTTGAAGCCAGAGGACCTCTCTTTTTCACTGGCTTCTACCATATGAGAAAGTAAAAAGAAAATCATATCAGCAAATTAGTTGTAGGGGCTTCATTCCAGGAAGGGCTGCATAGATAAAATGAAGTTGAGGATACAAATTCTCTTTTCATGTCTGACATTAGCCAAATCTTTCTAATTCTTCTTCTCTCCCCCACCGATCCAGAGGCCTGGAGAGTCATACTGCTGTCAGGATTCTGAGGTTTTGTTTTACCCCCACAGGACAGTAAAGTACCACCTTGTTACTGATTTACTTGCCTCTGGTAGGCTGCCTGCTTGTACTAACAGACTGTAGTTTCCTGGAGAGCTGGGACCAACTGTTATTTATTTATTTATTTATTTATTTTAAGATTTTTATTGGGGAATTGGGGGATGGGAACAGTGCTGGGGAATTGGGGGAAAGGGAACAGAGAAGTTGCTGTCCTTTTGTTCTTCAGTCTAGTTGTGGAGGACGTTGCTTCACTGGCCCAAGCTGGCACCATCATTGCACTCTTCCCAGGCAAGGTAGATCAGTCGCCGGCTTCCGGACGGCCGCTCATGGCGGCTGCTGGCCGCTCATGTTGGCTGCTGGCCGCTCATGTTGGCTGCTGGTTACATACGGCAGCCCATGGCAATCCACTGCAGCCCAGCTCCAGGTTTTGCTGTTGTTCAGCATCTTAGCTGTAGAGGACAATGTCACTGGCCCTCATATGTGGGATCCGAACCAGGGCCCTCCGGCGTCCCAAGCCAGCTCTTAACCATCACGCCACTTGGCCCACCCTGTCATTTATTTTTGACTATCCAAATCTTAACACAGTGCCTTATATATATCAGGTGCTCAAAACATTTTCAGAGGTTGAAGATGGTGATTTGTTCAGCTGACAAGACAGAACCAAAGATGTCAAGAGAAGAGAGATAACATTTATTGAGTACCGACTAGTCAACTATGTTATAACGCATGTGAATTAATCAATGCAACTCTGTGGCCATTGCCTGAAAAACACTCAAAACCTACATTTTACTGAGGGCACAAGAGAAGCAGCCTCTTCTTATGAACTGTTGCAGTTTTCTAACTGGTCTCCAGCTTCCTGTTTTAGTCCTCAACCCCCCTCCCATCCATTGCTCACATCAGCCAAATTAAGCTATGATACTTAAAAAATAGAAATCTGATTATGTCACTGTCTTGGTAAAAATCACCTCAGTGGGGAAGCCCATAAGGTCCTGTATGATCTTGCCTTTGCCTACCTCTCCAGCTCCATTCTGACTTCTTCCAAGCTCTTTCCACCCCCCGGGCTTCTGCACTTGCTGTTCCCTCTGCCCACAGCTCTTTCTCCAGGCTCAGTGCATGGCTGGCTACTTCCCAGGTTCTAGGTGTCAGAGAGGGCTTCCCTGACCACTCTGCCTTCAGTAACCTCTCTTAGCTGTTCATTACCCCTGCTTATTTTCTTCAAAGCATTATTCTTAATGTGAAATTACCTTATCTATTTATTTATTTGCTGACTGTCTCCCTGAACCCCAATATAGTGCCATGAAGGCAAGAACCCCCTTTTGTCTATCTTGGTCACTCTTGTATCCCCAATATCTGGCTCATAGTAGGCACTCAATCAATATTTATCAAATGATTGGATAAATACATAGAAAAAGGAGTATTGTTAGTCAGTTAAGGAGGTATAAGATACCACAGGCAGAATAGTTGTCACAGATTACAGAGTAGAACGTTTCTAAAAAGGTTTTATAATTAAAAAAAGCTTTATACATTAATAACAACCCCCTCAAAAGCTTAGAATGTTATTTTTTCATATTCATGGCTTTTCTTTTTAAAATAGTTCTATGGGCTGGAGGTGGGGGGCAAACACAATATTTACTTTGGAAACACAGACATAAAAATTACTTTTATTTTACATGCTGAGAGTAGAAATATGACCCCTATGCAATGCAAGATTTGCAATATAGCTGAAAATGGACAAGACATTAGCATTCCCATCTATTATAACTGGACCAGAACTTCAATCACCAGCTGAAAAAATAAACATGGGGTCAGCAGGCATTTGCCCGCACCCTGAGTGCATTCCAGAGTGAAAACCATGTGCAAATGACCTAAGGATCTAATGCCTCCTGATTCCGAATTCATGCAAAGCCACACAATATAGGGTAGAAGGAGCACGGCAGGGTGTACTAGAAATTGATGCCCATTGTAGGAGAATGGCCCAGGGGAAGGGGAATTATATCTGAGCCAAAAGAAACTGTGCAAAATGTCTTGCCTTTTCTTTTCCAGGGATTAAACAACTCGGGCCACTAACAGAGAGCTGGTTTTGCTGCAGGTGGGATGGAAGTGGGATAGAGGTGGGATGGAACAGCCCCAATCCCAGGGTTTGCAGCAGTTGCCAGGCATTAGCAAGGAGCAGAAAGAGGCGTGTAGAGGGCCCCCCTGAGACATCTGCTGGGCTGTTGCTCAGGGTAGGGGCAGAGCCACTCTGGTGGGGCCTTGCTCTGTAAGGAAGCCTGATGTATAGCATACCTAGGTAGGGCCTGAGGCCTCTGTATTTATCTCTACAATAAATGGGAAAAACTGAAAATGTGTAACATGTTCTGCTTGGTTTAGGGGTTATATAGAGGTATAAACCACATCTCCATAATTTTCCCAACCACACCTGTCTCAGATGACCTTGCCTTTTTTTCCCTTTATCTATCTATGACTTTTGATTTCTCAGGTAGAAAACAACAGAAGTAATTGTTACTTCAATTACCCAGTAGTAGTCTACCTTTATCTGCCATACCACTTTTTTTGGTTCTTTGAATGTGTCATGCTTCCTATCCTGGTTTCTATTGCCATATATCAAAGTACCCGTAATTTAGTGGTGTAAAACATTAACCATCTGATTATGTTCACAAACTCTGTGGGTTAGGAATATTGGTAGGACACGCAGAGATATCTTGTCTCTGCTCCATGGAGACTGGGCTTTCAGCTAGGAAGACTCAAATGCAGGTGGTGACTTGAGTGTCTGGAGGCTGTGATAATCTGAAGTCTCCATCACTCATATCTGGTACCCGGTATGATGCAAGGGCTGGCCTCCATGGGACCACCTATTGGAGCACCTGCTAATGGCTTCTCCATGTGGCGTGCATCTTGACAGCAAGCATTCCAAGAGAACTAGGTGAAAGCTGCATGGCCTTTTTTGGCCCAGATTCAGAAGTCAGGCAGTGTCATTCTTGCCACATTTTATTGGTTACAACAGAGATACAGGCCATCCCAGATCCAAGGGGAGGGGAATTAGGTTGCACCTCCTGGAGTGGTGGGAGAGTTAACACCTGCAGAAGCTCTTTCTCTATCGTGGACCTTGTGTACCTGCTGAAGGCAATGCCTATATTATTGTTAGAAGCTTTGTGTTTAGCAGGGAGGGTCTACGAGGCACACCTTTGAGATCCTTACAGGCCTTTATTTAGCTGAAAGGTTCTATGAGGCACTACCTTAGATGTTTCTGAGGTTTTAATTAGGGATCTTACAGGCCCACCCTGGCTTTAATCTTTGCCCTGAAATCATTTTTTTTTTTTAATTTGAGAATTTTTTTGCCCTCTGGAACAGCTGGGAACAAGAAAGAGTTTTATTTTTCAGATTCAGCAAGTCCTGGCTCCTTTACAGTTCTTCCAAATTTTGTCCTTTTTTAAAGCTCATTTCTCTCTAAATCTTATCACAGCAGCTAAAAGTAACCAGTTGGCACTTTTAACACTCAGCCCAGGAATCTCCTTATCTACATCACTAAGATTATTAGGTACAGCTCTTATTTCCCATTTTATGGCTGGCAACAGCGCTGCTAAACTTTCCACCACTACGTAAAAAAATCTCCTTTTTCTTCCAGCTTTCAGTAATCTTTTCATTTCCCTGTACCCCCCACTGACAGCCTTCTGGAGCCCTATCAGGCTTCTGCTAGCAATCTCAAGGCCTCTTCCAGATTCTGCTTGCCACCTGGTCCCAAATGTTTTAGGCTTTTCTTATGGCAGCATTCATTTCCAGGTAACAAGATTCATTCTGATTATAACTGCTGCATCACAATCTACCTCAAACTTAGTGGTATAAACAATAACCATTTTATTTGACTTATTATATGGATAGGGTACAACAGGGAAGGTTGGTCTCTGCTCCACAATGTCTGGGTAATCAGTGAGAAAGACGTGAACACCAGGAGTGACTGACTCATTCGGTGGGAGGGAGGGCTGAAATCATCTAGACTGCAGCGGTTCTCAAGCTGTGGGTCGCAACCCCTTTGCGGATCGAACGACCCTTTTACAGGGGTCGCCTAAGACGATCGGAAAACAAAAAGATATTTACATTATGATTCATAACAGCAAAATTACAGTTATAGAGTAGCAATGAAAATAATTTTATGGTTGGGGGTCACCACAACATGAGGAACTGTATTAAGGGATCACGGCATTAGGAAGGTTGAGAACCGCTGATCTAGAGACTTCTTCATTTTCTTCCCTGATGCGTGGACAAGAATGTCTTGAAGGCTGGGCATACTGTGACTAGAGTACCTGTGTATGGCTTGGGCTTCTCACAGGAAGGCAGCTGGATTCGGGGAGTGGGGGATCTCCTGAAAGTGAGCATTCCAAGAGAGGCATGGCCTTTTCTGACCTAGGCTCAGAAGTCATGCAGCATCACTTCACATCAGTACTGGATCAATTTCAACTTAATCCACAGCTTAAGGTTTGTAGGAACTCCTCAGGAATGTAAATTTGGGCTGCAAATCTACACTAGGAATGTTGCTAATTGTGGTTATGATTTGGGGGACAGTCTTCCCCCTCTCTCATCAGCTTTGCTTGCTGACCAAGTTTATTTCTTTTGGTCCAAACTTTATGAGGGCAGGATCTCCTATCAGCCCCTATCTTGAATAGGTCCTGACCTTTGTCCTTCATGAAAATTGAAGTTCAAGTTTGCCAAGTCTGGTAATTTTTCTCAGAGGTAGCGTCAATGTTCCACTTACCTCTTTTTTTATTTTTTTATTTTTTTAAACTGAGCCATCCTGCTACCTGTTGGCAGCTCAGCAGCTGCTCAGTTCTGACTGGCCTTGAACCGCTGTTGCTCAGAGCTCAAACTCTTGAGCGAGCTCTTAACCAACTGAGCTACTCGGCCGGCCCTCCACTTACCTCTTTTAGTTCATGGCTTCACTTATGTTTTAGCATGATATTTTCCTTACTATATTATAAGCTGCTTTTAAGAAGATGGTTTTGATATTTAAGCCATCAATTTTAGTTGTTTACAACAAGAGGGTCAGTCTGAATACATAATCTGTTTTATTATTGAAAATGGAAGCCCATGTCTCAATAAGTTGTACTTTTATTGACTTTGTTGTTTATTTCAGAAGCTCAGAAGTCCATGAAAAAAAAATTTATTGAAATATAACTAACATATCATACAATTAACTCAAGTGCACAATTCAATGGCTTTTACTATATTCACAGAGCTGTGCACCAATCAACACAATCAATTTTATAGGGGTGTTAGAAAAGTCATGACACATTTTTGCAATGAAAAACATAGAAAAAAATATGTCATGTCTTTTCCGACCATCCAATAGAACATTTCATGATCCCTAAAAGAGACCCTTTACCCATTAGCCACCACCTGCCAATCATTTCCCCAGCCCCAGACAATCATTCATCTACTTTCTGTCTCTATACATTTGTCTATTCTGGATATTTCATATAAATGGAATCACACAATATGTGATGCTTTGTGATTGGCTTCTTTTACTTAGCATAATGTTTTCAAGGTTCATCTATGTTCATGTTCATTCCTGATACCCCCATTTCTCTAACCAAGTTGGTATACTCCAGTCTGGCTATATATGCCAAGTAGTTTTTCTCACATTGGTATCCTTGCAAATATTCTCCCCACCCTTATAGTAAGTACTGTGAATTGGCTCAGTCAATACCCATTGCAACTTCCTTCCAGCGTGTCTTGCTATATTGCAAAAGTTGGAACACTAAAAACTACACTTCCCAGAGTCCCTTTTAGCTAGACACTGAGTGTAATTTATGTTCTGCCAATCAGATGCTCCTACATAAGACTTGAATTCAGAATTAAATAAAATCAGGAGGAAATCATTTGTATTTTTGGTGTGGATGTGGCAAAGGAGGCAATGTGCTCCATGGTCAGCTTCCTGTGGTGGCAGCAGCAGTTTTCCCCGCACAGAGGAAGCAGTATAATTCTTGGAGTTGGTGGTTGTTCCCAGAAGCTCCACCTAGAACCTGATCCTCCAGCCTTTCTAATGACTTTGTACGCCTACTAATACCCGATAACAAGTGGATTCTGTTGTCCTTGGAAGGAACCTTAAGAGCCTCTATGGCTTGTTCTCTTCCCTGCTTCCAGGAAAACGAAATTCCTAAGTCATTCAAGATAGGTCATTGGTTAGCTGCCCTGTTGTTAAAGATCTCATGAGACCGAAATCTTTAAATCTCCCTTTCCAAATTACCCAATCTCCCTCATAGTCAAGTAGTTGGGTTTTTTTTTAAGATTTTTATTGGGGAATTGGGGAATGGAAACAGCACTGGGGAATTGGGGGAAGGGGAACAGACAAGTTGCTGTCCTTTTGTTCTTCAGTCTAGTTGTGGAGGACGTTGCTTCACTGGCCCAAGTTGGCACCATCATTGTGCTTTTCCCAGGCGAGGCAGATCAGTCACCAGCTTCTGGACGGCCGCTCATGGTGGCTGCTGGCTGCTGGCTACACACGGTAGCCCATGGCAACTCACTGCAGCAGGGGCTGCAGCCTACGCAGTCGCCGGCAGCCCAGCTCCAGGTTGAGCTGTTGTTCAGCATCTTAGCTGTGGAGGGCAGTGTCACTGGCCCTCATATGTGGGATCCGAACCGGGGCCCTCTGGCATCCTAAGACAGCTCTTAACCAACGCGCCACTTGGCCGGCCCACACTTTACATTCTTAGAATTCTACTTGGTCACATTGCCTGAAATTTCATTAGGGTCATCCTTTTTAAAGGTCATGATGACATAATTTGTATACCAATCACTTTGAAATAGGAGCAGGCCTGAGTGGGACTCTAGCATCAGGGTTCTTTAGGGCAACAATAATGTACCAGGCACCATATGTGCCTGAGCATATGTTTGTGTTATGGCCTATGGAGAAGTTTCTCCTCTTTTATTATTATTCAGGGCCAATCCTGAGCCTGTTATAGCCTGAAGTAGCACCCAGATTTCTTAAACCAGATAACCAAATATACTAAACATATTTTAGGGGCTCCCCACAGTCCTCTTTGCTAGACAGCTATGATCTGTTCCCCAGGACCCTGCACCCTGTCCCTCTGGGCCACACCTGATTCACCAGGGTGTTATCAATCTTCAGGCTAATTGTGCTGTTGCCCAGTGCAATAGGTTCTGCCACTTGGGGGGAAGGCAGATGTGTATTCACAACATATGAACAGAGGAGCATCAGCAGGAAAGCCCACAGGATCCTGTAGCAGAGGGCCCCTGAGCAGCTTTGAGCCCAGAACCACCCTCCACTCTAGCCACAGGAAGCCTGGTAATAACTGTTTTTGGATTAATGCTCGTTATCACTCCTTACAATAAATCCCTTTATTTTAGCTAATTTTAGTGAACCTCAATTCTTTATAACCAAAGAAGTCTAAACTAAAATGGCCTAAAGGTCTAAAACACCAAACATAATAGGTACCTCTTATGTTTGCAGTCCACAACCTTCCTTCTCTGAGAACTCGACCAACAGGCTGGTGCCCTTATAGTCAGTCCCCTTAAGTTACTTTCAACAGGAAGATCTTTGTGTAACACACCAATCTAGGCATCTCCTGAGTTGCCAACACCCAACTTTTAAGTGCCTATGGGTATCAACTGCTGCTAGAACTGGGAGCAGAGATGGTGCCTCCCTGGTCAGGTGGAGAGTGAGACTGGGTCTCAGTCTATACATTCCTCTTGCTAAGAAGCACTATCAATATTCATTCATTCAACACATACATACTGAGGTCTGCTTTATCTATATACCAAAATTTGAGTGCTTTCAACTATATTATGTGTGAATCCAACTTCTGAAGTATGGCCTTGGACTCCAACCATTATTTATAACATGGTTTTAAAGAAAACTTTATATTCCACATCCCTCCACCCCAAATGCCTTCCAATTAGTATTTGGCCTTGCTGGGCTGAAAGCTAAGGATTACTTCCAAGAAACAGAGAGCAGCACAGTGGGTGTCTTACTTGAGAAAAAGCTACAGACTTTCAGTATTTCTTCCTGGCTAACATGGAGAAGGAACCAAGACCCTGAGAGGCAATGCTTCAAAATGCAGTCGTGTGTAGGGTGTCTACAGGAAAGCAAAAGTGCAGTAATAGTGGTGTGTGTTTATTGAAACAGGTAATGGAGACACCTGGAAAGTCTCTGAAATGAGTCACTGGTGATTTACATAATTGAATCCATTATCTGATTTAGACATTCTAAGTTAGGTGGGTTTTGACAAGCTTATATATATTGAGTAATATTTACACTAAAAAATCAAATTCATTCAAATAAAGACGGTGGAAGACAAAATAATTAGGTTTTCACCTAGGGAAAAACTCGCTAGAAGAGTGACTTGTTACTTTTAAAATATGAGAATGCCAGAAAACCTTTCTTTTCTTCATGGTTTTAAAAGCAACATGCTCATTTCAAAAAATTTAAACATTATGGAAAAGCATTCATTCATTCAGCAAGTATTTATTTAGTACCTATTATGTATAAGACCCTAGCCTAGGCACTAAAGATATAATAGTGAGCATAAAACAGATAATCTCCTATAAACTCACCTTCTAGAGAAAGCATTATTAATAGTTTGTTCTAGACTTTACACATCTTGATTATAACCCTTGGTGATACGTCTGTGGTCCCTGGCCCTCCCGCTGGGGGTCCCAGATGAGGAAGCACTGCTCTAGACGTCTTAGGTGACATGTTGTCTTCACAGCGTTCTGCACTACAGTCTACTGATAGTCAAGAACCTGCAGGACTACCCTTGACAAAAGTCTCCTCTTCCAATGAAATTCAAGGCCAATCCCACCACATAGTCGACTCTTTCTTTGGTATATACCTCGTTGATGGGAGCTATTTTCATGGGAGCAGGTACGAAAGCAAGCAAATACAAACATTTCCTCCTGGCCATTTCATCAGATATTAGTGAATGGAGAAAATGTCCTATTTCAGATCCAAGGCAGCTAACAGGTATCTGATAGGGTGGTGTCTTAGAGCCTTATTAGTACCCAATAAAGACTGAATGTTGAGACTAATATTCCAGTTACATTTGAAGGGAGGAGAGGCTTCATGTTGCTCTTGCAGAGGAGTTTACTGGGGCAAATACACACCCACATAGCTTTTGAAGACATTATTTTCCTAAGTCTCTGATGTCAGCACACACCTCCCACTTCAGAGAGGCTGAGTATCCAGAGTAGATGCTCTCATTACATGTTGTCTTTTGTGTTTTAGTTTAATGATAGGCCTGAGCACACAGTTTATAATCTAGCTTTGGGCTAATATCTATGAGATCCATCTTTCATGCAATTTTAATTTTGGTATTTATAACTAAGTTAAGTCTTCTTTAGTGAGGCTTTGTTGGGAATTTTAGATTAAATAATCAAGAGATTTTTTCCCCCCCATGGGGGAAAGGTCAGGGTTATGTTTTACAATATATGTCTTGGCAGTTTTCATTAAATAAATTATTTATGCCACCTGCTGGTCTTTTTAGGACTCATTCTTTCATTTTTAAAATTTTTTACATTTAAATATTATTTATACTACACACAAAGGTGTCCAAAATAATCTTTCAATAAAATCCATAAATGTTTTATAAGGAATGCACTAAGTCATAGGACTTGATTCTGACCTATATCTCCTATTTTTAAAATTTCCCCTTACCAAGGCTAATATTAAGATACTTATATATTATTTAGGAGAGAGCTATTATTTCTAGTCTAGACTAATATTCCTAAAAAGCATATATTTTAGACCTTAAAGCCTTTGTGAATATCAAAAAAGCATATGGTCTTGGTGAGTAGTGAAGTTTGTCTTCTCTACAAAAGTAAAATAGCTCATTTAGCTAGAAAATCATTAAGTGACTCTTCCTGGAAGGAAAACTAGTAACAAAGGTAACAAAACCATTTACGCTGCTTTATCCCCCTCTTAGCATCTGCCACCCCTCTGTTCTTCCCTCCTTGTAGTACATAATCAAATTGGAAGAATTTTCTACATAAACCAGGATTAATGTTTCTCATTTACAATTTGTATACGAGGCCTCAGAGTACTATGGGAGACTAATGAGAAGCAAACTGAAGTGCTCATAGAACCCCCAAATTGACTTTGGGTGGGAATAACATTTTTTTAATTATCAGAGAAAATGTGTTAATTGTAGTAACTTTGGAAAATTCAGGCAAGCACAAACAAGAAAATAAAAGTGATCTATAATAAGCCCAAATCCCCTCAAAAAGCAGTATTAACATACTAGAGGATATCTTTTCCAGGTACAGTTATACACTTTTCTTAAAAAACCAAATTGGGATAGTTTAAGGTTAATAACCTACTGTTTTATAACTTGCTTTTTTCATTTATCACCATAATGTTGTCATTTCCCCTACTTCATTATTCTTCTAAACTTTGGAATTCCATTACCCAGATGAACTGTACTAGATATAACTATAATAAGATATAGCTATATTTGTGGCTCTTTAGTTTGTGGCCTAGTTTTTGGAGAAGAGAAATAAGCCTCAGTGAGCATTCCAGTACACACATTTTGATGTGTATCTCTGATGCTTTCCTTAGAATAACATGGGAAATTCACAGCAGCAGAATTTGCAGGGTCAAAAGTTAAGAACATTTTTTAGGTTCTCAGCCCATATAATCGATCATTGACAGCTCCCAGGAGGATAATTGTGGGGGTTAAACCCTTAGGCAGTTTTTAGTGTTGTACCTCCCCCAATCTCACCTTGAGTTCTTCCGAGGAAAAAGCTGCCTGGTCATTTCCATGCTGACAGAAGTTCCTGAAAAGAGTGGGAAATCTTTTAAAATGAGAATAAAAGATCATTTTAAATTGATGGCTGGTAACAGAGATGTAAATAACAATCCAGACAGGTATCTATGAAATCCTAGGATATTTTAACTGAGATGGTTTCAGAGATTGGCTGCTCTGCCCAAGCTACAGAACAAAGTAAGTATATTTTCTTAAACTTTTTTTTGAGTACGTAAAACATGCACAACAGGACTGATATGAACAGCTGCCCAGGCCACACACAGCACAACTTCGGGGGTGCCATTTACACAGATTAGAGTTTCAATAGCACACCCTTGGTTTGTGCAATCTAGGAGCTCTTTGAATACAGTACACAATTCAAAGGTTCAAACAGAATACATAAAAAGTTAGTTCTCTGCTACCTTGTCCCCTAGCTGTCCTATCTAGAGCAGCAACTCAGTCTTTGGGTATCCTTCCCAAGATATTCTATGAATATATATTTACATATATATTAGTCTTTTATTTTTTCCCTAACACAAATACGAGTATATTGCAGACGCTGTACTGCTCCTTGCTTTCTTCACTTAACAATAGATCTTGGTGATTGTTCTGTATCAGTATATCTTGGGCTGCTTCCTTATCCTTCTTTTAACAGCTGAATGGTACTCCACTGTGTGAATGTTTAGGGCTCTTTCTTCATAAGTAAGAGATTGTGATATTAGAAATAAGGAACAAAGTTTAGGAAGCATTAGGATGCTTTGGTGTGGACATGCTGAGTCTAAAAACTGGGAATATGAAATAGGAGCCATTTGTGAAAAGAGTCAACTGTTAGAGAAGTGGATTTTGGAGCTATTCACTGTGTTAGGACACAGGCTGGGCTGTTGTAACAAAGATACCTCAAATTCAGTGGCTTAAACAATACAGAAGTTTATTTATTTATTTATTTATCTATTGTAAAGATTTTATTGGGGAATTGGGGAAGGGGACCAGCCTAGTTGTTGTTCTTCAGTCTTCGTTGTGGAGGGCGCCAGTCGCCATCTGGCTTCCCGTAGGCAGCTCATGGCCTTTAAGCTCAAGGTGCTGTGTTCAATCTTATGGTAGTTGCAGGTGGGTGTAGCCACCATCCCATGCGGGAGTCGAACCAGCAGCCTTGTTGTTAAGAGCGCATGCTCTATCCACTGAGCCATTCGGGCGGCAGCTCAGCTCAAGGTGCCAAGTTCAGTCTTAGTTGTACGTGGGCATAGCCACCATCGAACAGGCAGCCTTGTTGTTACACCAGCTGAGCCATCCGGCCACCTGTTGGCAGCTCAGTGACAGCTCAGCTTGGGCTCAGTGTCACTGGCCCATGTGGGAATCAAACTGGTGGCCCTGTTGCTCAGAGCTTGTGCTCTTAAGCCAGCTCTTAACCAACTGAGCCATTCGGCCAGCCCCAGAAGTTTATTTCTATTTCATGTAACAGCCAGAGATAGTCAGTCTAGGGCTGGTAGGATGGCTCTATCATCCTCTACCTATGGCTTCCATCTCTGGCTCCAGCTCCTGCCATCACATTCGCATCCTAGCCAGCAGGAAGGAGCAGAGACAAGTGGAGGGCATGCCTTTTACTTTAAGAGCATGATCAGGAAGTTGCCCACATCACTTCTCACACCCATGGCCAAACTTAGTCACATGTGTTATGCTTGCAGTCTCAGGCTGAGTTCCAATAGTAAAGAAGAAAGACAGGATGAATATTTGTGGAAGCTAGCAATCTCTGCCGTATTCCTGGAAGTTAGGTTAGGTTCTCTAGGAAAAAAGACTCTGAGAAAGATTCATGCGCAGGAATTTTCTTTTTTATTGTGGTAAAATAAGGTAACATAAATTTGCCACTTTAACCATTTTTAATTGTACAGTTAAATGGGATTATATTCATTTACATTATTGTGCAAAAATCCTTGTTTGATTTCTTGTCTAGATGGAAAAGCCTCTGCATTCTTTATGAGCAAATGGGAGCACAGTTCTTTAACAGGACAGTGGGCCATTTCTGCTGGTCCAGAGGGGTTTAGAGGGATTTGCAGTTTCAAGGTTTTTGAGTGTATTAATCCAAGTGACCCCATCCGAACTCTCAAGATTTCATTCTTCCTAGTCAGAACCCTGACCTTGGCATAAAAGACTGGAGAATTCAAATTTCTTGGGAGTTTTTCTATTCTTATAATTAAGTCCAGGTTCCCATCTTAAGCTTTTTTTGCCCTCTGGCTGCAGGAGATGAGAATCTCTGCATATGCTTCCTAGGAGGCCCTTTGGGTTTCACACTGGGTCTTCAATTGACGATTAATTACTCTTAGTCTTTTGATGTCTTTCTCCAATGCATCAATGACACTCAGAAAGAGCCACTGATTCTATTGTCCTTATGGTTAGTACTTTCCTCAATATCTCAAAATCTGGTACATTCCCTTCCACTATTATTCCATCCATGTTCACCATTAGTGAAAGTTTTAACAGTTATCTTGCATGACAGGAGCTTGCAGTGCTCCTCCCAGCACCAGTGATGGGGTTCTCATTGTCAGCTGGCAGATGGGTGGTCATGTTCGAGAATCCAAATTTTTTTTGGGGGGGATAAATTTTTAAAAATTCAATTTATTGGAGTAACATTGGTTAATCAGATCATATAATTTTCAGATGTACAACATTATAATTACACATCTGTATACTCTATTGAGTGCTTACTACCCAAAGTCTAGTCCCCTCCATTACCATATATATGACCCCCTTTATCCACTTCACCCTCTCCCCACCCCTTTTTCCCTCTGGAAAACAGTATGGAGTTTCCTCAAAATATTAAGACCAGAACTACCACATGATACAGCAATTCCTCTTCTGGGCATTTACACAAAAAAATATGAAAACGCTTCTTTGTACATGTACCCCTATGTTCACTGCAGCATTATTTACAATAGCCAAGGTATGGAAGCAACATAAGTGTCCATCAATAGAAGAACAGATAAAGAAAATGTCACACACACACATACACACACACACACACACACACACACACACACACACACACACAGGAATATTACTCAGCCATAAAAAAGATGATATATTTCCATTTGCAAAATTCCACTTTAGAGTCTCCTTCCTTGAACCACTTCTGCCACCAACTACCTTAGGTTGGGTTCTCCAGTAAATCTGAGATGAAGAATTTTGTGCAGGTGGTTTATTGAGGAGTGCTCTCAGGATCAGCACCTAAGAACTGGAGAAGGAGTGAACCACAATGCAGTCACAACAAAAACCAGAAGAATTCTTTGAAAAACTTGGAAGATTTATCCCACCTTGGGGCAAGGGGCTGGTCCTTCTCATTCCAGCACCGAACAAACACTGAATGCATGCTTTCCCCCAGGGAAGAGATGTGACCTTGGGTGATGTGGTTCTCTGCATGAGGGCAATCTCCACGGAGGAGCTCAGCTGAGAGCTGCCATCCTCCAACTTTCCCAGCATTTGGGGAAAGGAAAGTCTCAGTACAGGAGGGAGGGATCTGGGTGATATACCAGTATCCAGCACAGAGATTATAACTAAAATGACAAAAGAGGATTAGAGAAAAAAGGGAGTCAAGGACAGCTTACTGGAGAGACTTCTACATTTATGTGACAATAGGAAGAAGAATTGTCACAAAAGGTGTCACACTAGAGATACAGGAGAACATGGAGAGCAAAGAGCCATGGAAAACAAGGGAGCAGATGGGAGGAGTCCACAGGAAGCTTGGAGTTTATTAACCCAATCTTCTATCTTGAAAGATGAGGAACTGCAGAGCAGAAAGACTAAGTGATTTTAATTTCAATTTACTCAACAAGTTAGTGATAAAGCCAGGACCAGCATTCAGGTTTTCTGATTCTCTATCCATGTTCTTAACTCTATGTTTCCTCCTTGCATCATGTGTCTGTGACCTCTTTCTTAATCATCCTTGGTTGAGAACAGGGAAAATTTAAATTAGCAAAACTCTGGAGTATTCTGTTTGTAGGGCCTTGGTTCCTAACTTCATTACCTTTCACAAAAAAAGTTCCTTATTTTTTTAGTTGAGCCATCCTGCCACCTGTTGGCAGCTCAGCAGCAGCTCAGCTTGGGCCAGGAATCAAACTGGTGACCCTGTTGCTCAGAGCTCGCACTCTTGAGCGAGCTCTTAACCAACTGAGCCTCTTGGCGGGCCCCCAAAAATTTCTTAAGTTTTACATATGTAGTTGTTCTTGAATTATATATATATAATTCTTCCTTTGAGTAATGTCCATGAAGTGACATTATTCAACATGAAGTGTGTTACTAACAACTCTATAGATTATTTTTTGAAAAAAAAAACTATTGAAGAACTTCAGGAAAAATTCTTCTCCAGAGCAGATTGGCTGCCTACATTGTTGTAGGCTTGTGGCACAGGCAAGGGATGTTTCTTTTATTTCTCTGTTTTAAATATAAGTCAAACTTAGTAAACCTCTCTTTTTCTCTTTTTCATAAAACTTATCATGATGTGCCAAGAATGTTTAGTTGAAAAACACTCACCAGATGAGAGTTATCATTGAGATGTTATAAATTGGAACAGTTAATGTAGTCTTGTGCATCCAGACTTGTGGTTATTTTAGAACAAATGTCTCCTGAAAAACAAAAACAAAAACAAAATCAAAAAACAAAAAACTGAAGATTGATTCCTGAGACCTGGTACTGTAACACTTAGTTTTGTAACATATAGCTTTAGAGTTGGCCATTCAAAGACCCCCATGCCTATTATGGGTGATGTGGGCCCTAAATATGTACGTTAAGAAGACATTGAAAATTAAGGCTTAAAATTCCCAGATAGCTTTGTGGGAGAAAACCATTTTCACAAGGGCCTAATGGCTTAAGCACATCTTGTTGTCACTGTACCCTCTTTACCACATGCCATGTCCAGTCACAGATGGACAGAGGGCTTGGGACATACTACAGAGACTAAATATTGGTTGTGAGAAGAGCATAAGCATAAGAAGGATAGGGATTTTGTTCCTCTAGCTGCTCCCCTCTACTTTGTGGGGGGAGCAGAAGGTCACTCTTTTCATTTTTGTTCTATTTTGCTTTGCTCTTTGACACTTGCGACAACTTCTTTTAATAGGCCAATAATTTTATTCAGACATTGCAATTATGATCCCTAGTAACAGATTAAAAAATATCCTGAGTCAACAATGTATTTGCACACCACCTAATGGCTCTAAAAATATGTAACTTCAATATATTCATGAACAGAACTTTGGAGTTGATTCCAAGGATGCTTAAATTCTACACAAGTACTGGCCACTTCAACTGTTAAGTTCAGCGATATCATGCAACATGGACCACATTCCTTTTAAAATACATTTGTATATAAATACAGTAAATTAATACTTGAGTTAATTTTTAATTCTTAGATGAGAAACAAAGTAATCCCAGAAAGGATAATTTATTTAGAGACCTAAGATCTTCATTCATGTTCTAAAGCTAAAACAAATATATGAATACTAATGTATGGATACTTGAAAATACCTAGAAGACTGAAATGTTCAGTTTTCAATTAAAATCTTTGCCATTATGTGTACAGAACATTAAGTGGCAGCTTGTTCTCTCCAGAAGGAACTCACATTTGCTGAGCTCAAACGTATGTATAAAATCCAAACTCCAATATACTGATCTATGATAAAAAAAACAAATTATTGTCCAGACCTCACTCCTTGTATTAGCACAATAATGACTGCATTTTCTCCCAGTAGGTGAACCATATGTCTAACCATCTTCTGGGCCATACAACAAATCTCAATAAATTTAAAAGAAATCAAGTCATATAAAGTGTTTTCTTGGACCAAAATAGAATTAAATAAGACATAAATGATAGAAAGATCTCTGAAAAATCCCCAAATACTTAGAAACAAAATAACATACTGTGTATAACTTGTGAGTCAAAAAAGAAAGCTAAAGAGAAATTAGAAAGTATTTTGAACTGAATAAAAATGAAAACAACAACATATCAACATTTGTGGATACAACTAAGGCAGTATTTAAAGGGAAATTTATAGCACTAAAAACCTATATCAGAAAGAAGAATGGTCTCAAATCAATGACCTTAGCGTCCACCTTCAGAAACTAGAAACAGAAGAAAAATTAAAACTGAAGTACACAGAAGAAAGGAAATACTAAAGATAAAAGCAGAGATCAATGAAGTAGAAAACAGAAAATAATAGAGAAAATCATGAAACCAAAAGTTGGGTTCTTTGAAAGAATCATTGAAATTGACAAATCTCTAGCCAAATTCATCAGGGGGAAAAAATGTGTGAGAGAGAGCAAAGACACAAATTGCCAATATCGAGAATGAAAAAGAAAACATCATTATTGATCCTACAGACATTAAAAGGATCATATTATAAACAACTTTTTGCCAATAAATTTGACAACTTGGATGAAAGTTCACTCAAGAGAAAATATGTAACTTAAATAGCCTTATAGCTACTAAAAAAATTTTTTTAAAAAATGATTTGTTGTTAAAATCTTCCCACAAAGAAAATGTTAGGTCCAGATGACTTTATTGAGAAATCTATCAAGGATATAAAGAAGAAATAATACCAGTCCACATAAAATTTTCCAGAAAATGAAGAGAAATACTTTCCAACACATTCTATGAAGTCCGCATTACCCTGATACCAAACCATAAAGAATATTACAAGAAAAGAAAACTACAGACTAATAAGCCTCATGAACATAGATGTAAAATCATTAATGAAATACTAGCAAATTGAATCCAATAATATATAAAATGGATAATGCATTATGAATAAGTAGGGTTTATATCAGGAATGTAAGTTTTAATATTAAAAAATGAATTATGTAATTCACCACATTGATAGACTAAAGGAGAAAAACCATATGATCTTTCCAATAGATGAAAATAAAAGCATTTGACAAATTCAACATCCATTTGGCTAAATACGCTCAACAAACTAGGAATAGAAGGGAACTTCCTCAATCTAATAAAGGGTACCTATGATAAACCTACAGCTAACATCATGTTTAATGGTATAAGATTGAATGCTTTCCCCCTAAGATCAATAACGAGGCAAGAATGCCCATTCTAGCCCTGTCTATTGAACATTGTGCTGGAGGTCCTAGATGGTTCAATAAAGCAAAAAAAACAAACAATCAAAAAACGCAAGAAATTTAATTTCTTTTATTTTTCTCTTCCATAGAGTGAAAGAGAAGAGGTAAAGCTCTTTTTATTCACAGAAGACATCATTATGTACGTAACATCTTAAAGAATCTACAAAAAGCTATTAGAACTAGTAAGTGAGTTTAGCAAGTTCACAGGATAAAAGGTCAATAAACAAAAAGCTATTATTTTTCTATATACTAGCAATCAAAAACAATAAAAAATACAAATGAAAAAGTATCATTTACAATAGCATAAAAGCAAACTATTTGGTGGTAAATTTAATATAAAATGTGCAAGACTTGTACACTGAAAACTATAAAATATTGCCAAGAGAAATTAAAGAAGATATATATATATAAATAGAAAGACTAATTATGTTCATGGATAGGAAATATTAAGATGGCAATATTACCCAAAGAAATCTACTGATTCAACACAATCTCTATCAAAATCCCAATGGCCTTTTTCTATAGAACTGGAAGAGCTAATTCTAAAATTCATATATAATTGCAAGGAATCATGAATAGCCAAAACAATTTTAAAAAGAACAAAGTGGGAGGACTCATTTCCTAATTTCAAAGATTATTACAAAGCTACAGTAATCAAGACAGTGTGATACTAGCATAAGGGTAGACATATAGGTCAATGGAATAGAACTGAGAGTCCAGAAATAAACCCACACATTTATGGTCAATTAATTTTCAACAAGAGTGTTAATACCATTAAATGAGCAAAGAATAGTCTCTTCAACAACTGGATATTCAAATGCAAAAGAATGAATTTGGACCCTTATCACAAACCATAGATAAAAATTAACTCAAAACAGATTAAAGACCTAAATAGAGGAGCTAAACTATAAAACTCTTATAAGAAAACATAGGGCTAAATCTGCATGACCCTGGATTTGACAATGGTTTCTTAGATATGACACCAAAAGCACAAGTAACAAAAATAAAAATAGATAAACTGGGCTTCATCAAAATGAAAAGCTTTCATGTATTTAAGGGCACTATTAAGAGAGTGGGAAACGGCAACTCAAAGAAACTATTTGCAAATCATGTATCTGATAAAGGTCCAATAGCCAGAATATACAAAGAACTCTTATGACTCAACAACAAAAAGACAAACAACCCAATTAAAAAATGGGCAAAGGACTTCACTGGATATTTCTCCAAAAAAGATAATACAAATGTCTAAGAGGCATATGAAAAGATGTACAATATCATTATTCATTTGGCAAATGCAAATCAAAAACTCCAATGAGATACCACTTCATACCCACTGGATGACAACAATTTTTAAAAAATAAAAGTAAATTAACAAGAGTTGACAAGGATGTGGAGAAAATGGAATCTTTGTATACTGCTTGTGGGAATGTAAAATGGTGCTGCCACTGTGGAAAACAGTTTGGCAGTTCCTCAAAAAGTTGCACATAGAGTTGCCATATGATCCAGCAATTCTTCTCCTGGGTATATACCCAAAAGAACTGAAAACAAGTGTTCAAACAAAAACTTACTCGTATACATGTATGTTCATGGCAGCACTATTCACAATAGCCAAAAGGTGGAAAAACCCCAAATATCTATCATCTGATGAATGGATAAACAAAATGTGGTATATATAATGGAATATTATTCAGCCATAAAAGGAATGAAGTGCTGATACATGCTACTACATGGATGAACTTTAAAAACACTATAATAAGTGAAAGAGGCTAGACACAAAAGGCCACATATTATATATTTCCATTTATATAAAATATCCAGAAGAGGCAAATTCACAGAGAGAAAGCAGGTTACTGCTTGCCAGAGGCAGGAGGGCGGGAGGGGATGAGGAGTGGCTCGTTAATGGGTATAGCTTTGTGATAATGAAAATGTTATGGAATTAAGATTGTGGTGATAGTTGATAGTGATAAATTTAACATAAAATATGCATGGCATGTACACCAAAGTCTACAAAATATTGCTAAGAGAAATTAAAGACGTAAATAAGTGGAGAGAAATACTGAGTTTTTGGATCAAGATTCCATATCTTTAAGATGTCATTTCTGCTAAAAAAGATCTATATTTCAATGCAAGTTTTCTTAGCAGCAGAACTATTGACATTTTGGGCCAAATAATTCTTTTTTGTGACAGACTGTGTTATGCATTATAGGATGTGTAGCAGCCTTCCTGGCCTCTGCCTAGATGCCAGTAGCAACTCTCAGCTGAGACAATCAAAAATGTCTTTAGACATTGACTAATATTCCCTCAGACATAAAATTGCTTTCAGTTAAAAACCAGTTTTGTCAAAATAAATAATATAAAATAAAATAAATGGAACCACTTTAAAATGAAGCTGAAGCTGTGATGCCAGAGGAACTGCCTTGCATGTCTTATGCCTCAAATATTTGGAATGTTAAAACGGGGCAAAATAATCTTTGGAATGGGGCTAAAGCAACCTTGGTGTCCCAAAGAACTATTTGCAAAGATAACAAGAAAGCAGATATTATGATGACCAGACTGATGACTGCCAGACTGATAATTAAAAACGTTGTTTAGAATTAACATCATTACATTGTTATCTGCACCAATAGAAATGCCTTCCTTCTATTGATGTAATTGTTCCCCTTCCCTTTGTCACAAATACTGATTGCCTTGTCTCCTAATGGAAACACTATTTGGGCTTCTGTCTGAATCAAGTGCATCCCTAATAGCTATTTTTATTGATCTCAAATAAATGTTTGTTGCTTCTCTCTTTGAAAAGTCTTTTTATTTTTATGTTAACATACCCAATACAATTCCAAACAAAATCCCAATTGTAGAAATTGGCAAGCTGATTCTAAAATTTAGATGGAAATTAAAGACCTAGGAAAGCCAAAACAATTTTGAAAAAGAACATAGTTGAAGGACTTAACTATTTTCAAAACTTAGAAAGCTATAGAAATCATGACATTGTGATATTGGTAGAAAGACAATGGAGCAAAATAAAGAGTCCAGAAATAGGCCCACAGAATTATGACTAGTTCATTTTTGACCAAGTTTCCTAGGTAATTCAATGGGGAATGGATAAATCTTTTTCAATAATTTATGTTGTAATAATTGGATATTGACATGCAAAAAAAATTAACCCCAATTCTTATTTCACAGCATATAAATTATTAATATAAAATGGATCATAGACCTAAATGTAAGAGCTAAAACTATAAAACTGCTAGAGGAAAAAAAGAAAGAGAGAAAGAATCTTAGTGACCTATATAAGGCAAAAATTTCTTAAATAGAACACAAAAAGGGGGAACTATAAAAGAAAAAAGTTGAGTGCTCGCTTCGGCAGCACATATACTAAAATTGGAATGATACAGAGAAGATTAGTATGGCCCCTGCGCAAGGATGACACGCAAATTCGTGAAGCGTTCCATATTTTTAGCTAAGACTTGGAAACAACCAAAATGCCCATCGGTAGATGACTGGATTAAGAAACTTTGGTACATTTACACAATGGAGTATTATTCAGCTATAAAGAATAAGCAAATAGTACCCTTTGCAACAATATGGATGGAACTAGAGAACATTATGCTAAGTGAAATAAGTCAGTCAGAGAAAGACAAATATCATATGATCTCACTTATACGTGGATTCTAAGGAACTGAATGGATGGGAGAAGTGGATGGAGATAGTCTCAGAGACACAGAGGAAGAAGCGAGGGTTGTTAGTTGAGAGGGGGTGGGGATGAAGGAGAAGGGGAAGGGATGAGACAATACAAATTAGTAATTGTAATATGGCCTCAGGGATAGAGAAAGACAGTCCGAGGAATACAATCTATAATGTTGTAAGTATTTATTAGGGGGCCAGATGGACCCATGTCCTTTTGGGGAGTCCACTTCATAGTCAATGTAGAGGCCTGACCACCGCATTGTATTTCTGAAACTGATGTTGAATAATATAGTATGTCAACTATAATTATATATATACATATAGTCTCGGGACATGGAGTAGAGAGCAGGAACGGATTCAATGGAATTGTAATAGATAAGCATGATATCGGGGGTGAGAGGGCAATAGATGGGGGGAGGGGGGTTGTTACCTGGTGAGGGTGAAAAAGGGTAACTATTGTATTGTTCTGTACACCTGAAACTAACAATAAAAAAAAATATTACTAAGGGTCCTACCAAACAATAACTATAAAAAAAAACCAACAAAATTCAAATATTAAATTATATTAATAAACCCCTGAAAAAAAAAAAAAGAAAAAGAAAAAAGTTGATAAATTGAATTGTAGTAGTTTCAAAGGATGCCATAATAACTTACCCTAAACAGGGTGGCTTAAAACAACAGAAATGTGTTTTCTCACAGTTCTGGAGGCTAGAAGTCCAAAATCAGAGTGTGGCAGGGCCACACTCCCTTTCAAGGCTCCAGAGGAGAATCCTTCCTTGCTTCTTCTAGCTTCCGGTGGCTCCTGGTGTTCCTTAACTTGTGGCAGCATGTGATATTGTGATTTATGAGAAAGTCATACACACACACACACACACACACACACACACACACAGTGCCAAAAAAATGTATACGCATTTTAAGAAAGGAAAAAACTGTATTAAAATTACACTGACGGTAACTACTTTTAGCACCTCCTGTAATTGCAGAAGTCAAACGTGACTTGTATTCATCTTTTGTTATCAGTATATATTGAGTATTACAATTTTAATACAGTTTTTCACTTTCTTAAAATGTGTATACATTTTTGTTGGCACAGTGCGCACGTGTGCAAATATATATATATATTTGGTCTTCATCCTTTTTTGGCACAGAGCTCCTCAAAACCTTGGAATATCCCTAAGTGATAATAGGGACAAAGGTGTTTTTGTTATGCTAATGAGGTGACTTTAGGATCCCACTCAAGGAGGTGGCTGTTTGCCAGGAGAACCAACCTATGATTAGAGGGTTGGAACTTTCAGTCCCACCACCACCCCCATCTCTCAGGAGGAGAGAGAGGCTGGAGGTCAAGTCAATTGCCAATGGCCAGTGATTTAAGCAATTATACCTATATAATGAAGCCACCATAGAAACCCAAAAGGATAGGTTCAGAGATCTTCTAGGTTGGGTAACCAGAATGCTTCCCTGTGCCCTTGTGCCAGGCCACAAGCTCCATGAGGATAGAAGCTCCTTTGTTCAGAACCTTGCCCTGAATATCTCTTCATCTGGCTATTGATTCATATGTTTTAATACCCTTTGCAATAAACCAGTAATATCGTGAGTAAATGGGTTTCCTGAGTTCTGTGAGCTACTCTAGCAAATTAATTGAACCCAAGGAGGGGACAATGGGAACCAGCTAATTGGTCAGAAAGGTAACAACATGGACTTGCAATTGACTTCTGAAGTGAAGGGCAGCCTTGTGGGACTGAGTTCTTAACCTGTGGAATCTGATGCTATCTCTGGGTAGATAGTGTCAGAATTTATTATAGTTGAATTGTAGGACACTCAGCTGATGTGAGAGAATTACTTGCTGGTGTTGGGAAAAACCCCATGTACTAGAACTGGTACTAGAACCTATTTACAGCATAATTGCAATCTCTGCCTACATCTTCATATGGCCTTTTTTGTGTCTCTGTGTGTCCTTTTCTCTCTAGTAAGGATAGTATCATTGGTTTTAGGCCCTATCCTAATCCAGTATGATCTCATCTCAATCCTTAGTTTAGTTATATCTGCAAAGATCCTATTTACAAATCAGATCACTTTCTGAGGTTCTGGGTGGACATGAATTTGAAGGGAGTAGTAGTCAATCCACTACATGAAATTCATCAAAATTAACAACTTTTGCTCTTCAAAAGATACTTTTAAGAAAAAGAAAAAGCAATCCAGAAACTGGGAGAAAATATTTATGAAACATACATCCAACAAAAGACATGTATCCAGAATACATAAAGAACTCTTACAACTCTATAATAACAAGACAAACAACCCAATAAAAAAATGGGTATACGTTTTGAACAGACAGTTTACCAGAGAAGATATACAGATGGCAAGTGTTCTCATGAAAATATATTCAACACTTTGGAACATAGTTTGGTAGTTTCCTATAAAGTTAAATATATACTTATCAAATGCCTGTAAACTTCACTCTTAAGTATTTACCAAAAAGAAATGGACAGATTCACACAAATATTTGTACACAAATGTTAATAGTACCTTTATTTATAATAGTCAAAATTTGGAAATACCCCAAGTGTCCATCTTCTGGTGAATGGATAAACTGTGTTACATTGATAAAATGAAATACCACTCAGCAACAAAAGGAGAGAAACTACTGATATACAAAACAAAATAGAGAAATCTCAAAAGAATTAATGCCAAGGGAAAGAAGCCAAACTTAAAAGACTACATACTGTATGATTCTATTTATATGGAATTCCAGAAAAGGGAAAACTATAGTGATAGAAAGCTAACCGGGGGTTTCCAGGGACTAGGGGTTGGGAGTAGGGGATTAACTGCAAAGGGAGACCTTTTTGGAATGCTGGAAATATTTTATATTATTATGTGGTAGAGATTACATTACTGCATACATGTATCAAAACTCATCTAATTACACGCTTAAAATTGGCATGTTTTATAATATGTAAATTATACATCAAGGAAGCAAGACCCATCATCCTGAAACTTCATCCTGAAACTATGGGGCTTCCACAGAGGAAACACAAGTAATATCTACAGGCTTGGGAATCAGGATAGCATCTGACTATTCAAGAGTAATATACTGGAATCTAGAAGACAATTGAGAAAGGCCATCAAAATTCCAAATAATTTTATAGCCAGCTAAACTATTAATCAAGTTTAAGGGTAGAATATAACTGTTTCTGGACAAATAAAAGGCTCAAATAAACTACTTCCCACTCATAATTTTTCAGAAAGTTATTGGAGAATGTGTTTCACTAAAATGAGGGATTAAACCAAGAAAGAGAAGGAATCCAGGAAACGGGATTGAACAGAGGAGACAAAAGAATGCGTAGGAAGGTGGTGATGAGAATTGTTAGGAGGACAGATAAATAACAGGCATACAGAGAACCTGTCCAGACTGGAGCAGAAGAACAAAAGTCTCCAGAAGGATGTCTACAAGAAAAAAACAAAACATTACCTACAGTATTTGACTACAATGCAAACCATTTTACAATGTCAGAGTTTGAGAATTAATTAGTAGTAGGTACCTAGAAAACTAAATAATAGAGAAGATGAGGGAATTATTACTTCCAGGAAAAATAGTAGTTAGTTGCCCAACTTCAAAAGTAATTGTGTACTGCATGACTCAGTAAAAAATATTTACATAGTCATAATGTAGATATTACATTTTAATTTAATTAAAAACAGCAATATAGGGTAGGATTTTTAGCACCTTCACTAAAATAATTCCATTTTTCATCTTGAGGTTTGCTTTATATAGCTCTTTTGTTTCTTCCTTGCTATTCCCTTGTTGATTCTCAATTCTCACTAGTGTCAAAATGTTTGTCCCTAGTAGATGCTGCTCCTTATGTCTAGTTTTTTTAGATCTGCTCTAAGTTTGGAAACCAGATGATCAAGCTTATTTTATTATGTAAAGTTGAAATATATAAAACATAACTAACTTAAATTTTAATGCATGGTTATGGTGATATTTTTTTGCTTTTGTGACTATGGGTAAATTATCTAACCTTTCAGTGGGGGAATTAATAAGATCTATTTCAAGGATTGTTGTAAGGATTAAAAGTGGTCAAGTTAATTTATAGTAGATTTATATAATTCATTTATCTATATTTTAAATTAGTTTTTAAATTTAGAAAAACAAAGTAATAAATCAATGTGTTATTCTTCATTAACTAATTTGTAATAATGTAATGTCATGTATACCCAAAATATAAGCTATTGATAAAGCAAGGAATATAATACAAGTCCTGATATTTCTTTGGTTAAATGCATTTATATGCCTGTATAGAAACTCTGAGATTCTGCTTTTGACAATAAATAAATAAGTCTTAGGTATAAAGATCAGAAATGGCACCATTTTATTAGGTATTATGATAAAACTTTTCCCATAGATTTAATGAAATGGAAAGTTATTGACTGCAAAAATTAACTGATCTAGCATGTAATATATAATTACATTTTTGTTCATGAAAAATAGACAATATTAAATAAAATAAATAAGATGAAATGAAGATGAAGATTGTATAAAACTGGAATAAATGTTTTATCATGATTTGATAAAAATAGTTTATAACTATCTTATTGAATAATACACTGAATTTGAAAGAGATCATATAAAAACTTGGTTTGTTTTAGCTAGCGTGTCATGAAAAATTTGGTGACTCTAGAAAATATTTTAGTTACATCTAAAATAATAAACTGCTTTGGCTGTTCCAAATGACATGACTGCTAATTTCTTTCCTGCTAATGACATGACTTTGGGATGAGTACTGAGAATAAGTAAAAATAATTGTGTTTAAGTAGATGAAAAAACTATTGTTTAGCATTTAAAAAAAAGATGCTATCTGTGCTTTGTTTCCTTAAGATAAATGTTTTCTTTGATAATTCTTAGGGGATGGAAGAAGCCTTATTTTTGCCATTCCACTAAACTGTATATTTTATTCAGACCATAAGAATATGAACGAAAATTCCCCATTTCTAAAAACCAACTTTCACTCTTCAAAGAAGTATGTAAAAGATAGGGAAAGACTGGTTCCTTGTTAATCATTGATATTATTCACCTGGTGGTGCCATAAAATTAGATTTGGGATGAATAACAGGGTGATTTTCCTTTTGAAAAGTTGGAGAAAGGGCTATGGTGAACACAGGTACTTTCCCAAGCAGGTTAATTTTAGGAAAGAGGACACATAAAATTGAGGACTGGAAAATTGATTTCCTCAAAGCTATCCATAACTGAGCACATTCTGAAAGCATTCTATACTCCCAGTGGTATGAGAACCCCCAGTATGAAGACCGCAAGGGTGGACTCAAAAACAGCCTGAAGTGCCTTAAGAAAACATTGCCATCTAGTGGCAACTACTTCAAGTCGTAGATACAAAGACCTAAAGGTTCCCTTGACCCTTTGAAGGACACCTCTGATGCAGCCCAAAGTAGCAAAATATCTTGCATTTATATTGTATGTTATAATTTACATTGTGCTTTCTACATATTTGTTACTTAACATTCCAAGCAAGCCCTTGAGGCAGTGACGTTATTTTTTTCTATAGATGAGGCACTTGAGGCTCAGAGAGGGTAACTTACCAAGATCATACTTTCATTTATTCATTCAAAGTTCATTTATCAAGCATGATTATATGACTAGAGTTATCCCTGGCTTGGAGTAGAAGGATGGGTTACGGGTGAATTAAAACATGACTAAGACACAATGTCCTTAAATCATTCACAATCTAGTGGGGACACAGATTTATGAATTAGAGTCAGGATTTGCATCCAGGACTAATGCGTATGGGTGTTCTTGCCACTACATCATGGCATAGTACATGTAAATGTCATAAGGGTGTTGGGAAGAATCCTGGAGTCCTTGCAGTATAGAATGAGATTAGTCATGGGAAAAGGTGGTTTCCAAGCAAAATGACTCACTGAATTAAAATGTCAACTGAACAGAGGGCCTCCCTTCACCCCCACCAAATTTGCTGCTTGTAATCTGCTATGGGCTTGGGAACCAGATAGGGAAATTTATTGAAAAGGTATTTAACATGAAAGCGAATGACCTGAGTGAAAACCCCAGAAACTCCTCCCTGAGGAGCATTGTGTGTGAGTTTTAGAGCATAGACGTTATTAAGTCTGTTTTGGCCACTCTTGGGACTTTCTTAAGATGTCCCCTCTCTGAGCTCAGGCAGGCAGCTGCATTAGCCAGCAAGTTCTGAGTGGGCAGTGTTACAGTAGAGTAGATAACTGTGCCATAATGAGCACCGTGAGTCAGGGAAAACCCACATCCCTTATCAGGGCAAACCTGCCTCCCCAGCCTTGGGTTTAAGATCTCACCCCTAGCTTAGGATCTCTCCCCTGCAGAAACTGACCTTCTTTCTGTTTTTGAGCATTCCAAGTTCTTGCCTAACTCAGGCCTTTGTACCATTCTCCCTCGTCCTAACTCTTCACAAGGCTGGTTCCTCATCATTCAGGATTCAGCTTAAATGTCACCTTCTCAGAAAGCTCTTCACTGACCACTCTACCTAATATCTAACATAATAACTAATATCCACCTTATCTAGGTGGTCTACCAACACTCATCTGTGTCCTAAAAATGTCCTATAGACATTTCTCTATGCTAACTGAAGCTTTAGCACTTACCACATTCTAATATACACATATTTTCTCTGTTGTCATTATTGTCTATCTCCCCCCTCACTAGAATGTCAGGTTTGTGAATGTCAAGTGTTTTGTCTGCTTGGCTCATTTCTATATGCCTACCATCTAGAAGAGGACTTGGCACATGGTGGGTGCTCAGTAAATAACTGTGAATGAATTGAATAAAAACACTTTTCCTCTTTGTCTCATATGGCTATTCTCAATAAACACAGCCAGCCTGGCCTGGTTTTCTTAAATAGATTCTGACAGTTTTACTTGGCAGCTCATGAAGCAGGACTGCTGTGTGCCTTTGTTCCAGGAAATGGACTTCGAGTTACCTTCCCAGGGCCCAAGCCTCTCTGTAACAGGAAATCAGGCATTAGACAGTAGTTAGGTATGTTAAATCGCATTTCTTAGGTCTACACTGCCACATCATTTGTTAACTCTCTTGGGCAGGATACTGGGTAATGAGTTCAGGGTCTTGCTCAAATATCAGGATAGCTTTCCTCCATTCCCAACCACACACTCCACCCTGTGATAAGCTGGCTCTCTGGCCTGTGTGCCGCAGATTTCACTGTGGGAGAGAGGGCCTGGAGAGAGTGAAGGTTCTCACACTCATCTCATTCCTGGATAAGCAATGCCAAGTTCATCCCCTGCTGGGATTAAGTCAAGTGTGGGGGTGTCTTGTGAAAAGAGCAGTACACAACTGTGAAAGGCTGAAAAAAAGTCACTAACTTCCAGTGAGAGCCATGGGAACTAGGAAGGAGCAAGGTCCCTCAGCTCAGAGATCTCAGGAGGCATTCATGAAGGTCTGATTTGTATACAGCATTACCCTGAACATAGCAATGAAGAATCCCTATGTTGCCCTCTTAGAGGGAGCCAGGGTGGGGCTGAGTACCGTATTTGCCGGCGTATAAGACGATTTTTTGGCCCTGAAAAATATGCCTCCAAGTGGGGGGTCGTCTTATACGCCAGGTACACTTCAGATAGACTGCCCATAGTGCTTGCCCCGTGCCATAGTGGCCTCCCGATGCCCGCCCACTTCATTCCACATACCGTTCAGGCATCAGCAGCGCTGCTGGGTGTATGCTCGGCTGTTATGCGATTTTGCTGTTATGCGATTTTACCACACTCGCAAAATTGCACACACCCGACCATACACCCAGTATGATAGCGCAAAATCGCGAATCGCGATTTATGTATATGTTTGATTACATACAGCCTTGTGACAGTTTTCCTGCATGTCATAAGCATTTGAATATAAATATAAATGTTGAAATCAAATCTGATATTGTTTTACCTTTTATTTGGTGTGTGGAAGGTGTGCGGAAGAGGGGGTAGTCTTATACGGCGAGTATATAACAAACTCTGTATTTTGAGTGGAAATGTTAGGGGGTCGTCTTATACGCCCAGTCGTCTTATACGCCGGCAAATACGGTACTTCCCTCGCTAAAGAAATAGTAGCTAGCACCCCAGCCCCACTCCCTGAGCAGCCAGTCTTCCTGACAGAGCTGCTTGCACCTCCAGTCTCCACTGCCTAACTTTCTATTCACTACTTTTGGACTCATTACGTTTCCAGCTTCTTCCCATACCCTTTCTTCCTCACTTAACCACAGGATACCTCATGCATGTCTTTCAGTCCTTGAACGTGACAACTATTTCCCACCCGCAGACCTTGGCACATGCTGTGCTGTCCTACTCCCATAAACAAGATACTTAGCTAACATTATTTACCTACCCTTTGGTTTTCAGTCTCTCACTATCTCCTGGCTTCTGTTTTCACCTATTAAGTGACCCAAACTACTTTTGCCAATGTAATCAAAGATGTATCTGTTTCTAAATGTATAGATTAATGTAGAGAGAGCTGATATTTTATTTTTGAGTCTTCTGTCTTCCTATCCAAGAACATGATTGACCTTCCCATGTGTTCAAGATTTTTTTGCTCAAGTTCCTAAGGAACATTTTAAAGTTTTCATCATATAGATATTGTACATTTCTTGATAAGTTTATTCCTGGGAATTTACCTTTTTTGTTGCTGTTGTAAATAATGCCTTTTCCCCATTATACCTAACTGACTGCTATTTGTATACATAAAAAACTATTGGTTTATAACATTAACTGAATTCTTGTTTTGTTTATCATGAATTTTCCATTTGATTCTCTTGGGGTTTCCAGATATATATCATTTATAAATAGTGATATTTCATAACTCCTCCTTTCCACTTTTGACATCACTAATTCCCTCCTCACTAATTCCCTCCTTATGTGTAACTACATTAATCAAATTAGAGCAATATAAAATAATGGCCACGGTGATAGTGGTCATCTTGTTTTTGTTTCTAAGTTTAGTGAGAATGTTCCCACTGTTTCCCCATTAAGCACAGGCTGGCTTTTGGTTGTCCATAAGTCTCTTGAATCTGTCCATTTTTCTCTATTTTCACTGATGTCACCTTAGTTTGAGACACTATGATTTTGCACCTGTAATAAACCTCAATGTTCATTTTCATTCTCGCCTCTTTCAATTCATTCTCCACGCAACAGCTAGAGTGGGCTCATAAAAATGGAAATCTGATCATGTTTTTTCTCTCTTAAAATACTCCAGTGGCTTCCCATCCCTTTCAGGATGAAGTCTAAAATCCTTAGACGTGACCCCCAAGGCCCTGCATCTGACCTCTGCATGCATTTCCAGCTTGATCGCGAACCTTCTCTCCCTCACCACAGTCCAGCTCATGCAGGCCTTTCACTTCCTTGAATATGATAAGTATTTTCCACCTCCAGACTTTGCACATGTTGTTTAGTCTCTACCCTTTGGTTTGCTAATATCATTCTACTTACCCTTGGCATTTCGGCTTCTCACAGACTTTCTCAGGAAAACCTTTCCTGCACTGCAGACCAAGTGTTATATGTTCTCATTGCACTCTCTCCTTTAAGTCTTTTTCACCACAGCATGCTTACATATAACTATCTATATAATTTTTATTGTTTGTCTTTCCTGCTGAATTTAGAATTGTACTAGTGCCTGATACATTGCCAACAAATGTATTTGTTAAATAAATAAATGCAAATAAATTATTCAAAGTATTGAAGATACGAAGGACAGCATCTCTCTGTTTTTATATAAGAAATGTCTCTGGTTCTGAGACTGCACAATCAGCGACTGGTGTATGTACGGGGGAATATGGAATGATAGCAAAGCAAACAGATAGAAAATGGGTACATATTGTTATAACAGATAGTAAAGAAATTATCAGTGACAACTGAGGTCATGTAAAAGGACTCCAGAACCAACTTGAAGATGTTCCAAATGGCCAAAGATGGAACAATTTATGTAAGAAAAACAACTACAATAGATTGAAACACACCAAGTATGTTTATCTCTTATAATCATATTAAGAAAATAAAAACTCACAGTTACTCTTTTGGAGGATGAGAAAGGAATTGGCTCTTTTGAAAACTGGTAATAAAGAGAAGAAATCAAGCATTTATTTTCTTTCCCATGTTAACTTTACCTCTAGATAACTGAATAGTTAATGAAAGTGTCTTTTTTTATGGATATATTCCAGCTAATAAATGAAGAAAATGATAAAATTGGAATGTTACAGTTTTGCAGCCTAAATTGAATTAATGGATCTAGGCAATGATTAGCATGACTGATCACATTATACATATATATATGTGTGTGTGTGTGTGTGTGTGTGTGTGTGTGTGTGTGTGTGTGTCAAACCTGAATCTAATGAAGCTTCTAGGTCCAACTATCCATTTATAGATGAACATGTTAAATTATACCATGGGGATGCAATGAACAAAGTCAGGCTCTGTAAAACTTTATAGGACAGAAGACCTGACTTCCTTTACAAAAAGTTATAAAGAATAAAAAGAGAGATGAAAGACGTCTTAAAGATTTAAAGACTTGGGCTGGTCTAGTGGTGCATTGGTTAAGAGCTGGCTTGGGATGCCAGAGGGCCCCGGTTTGGATCCCACATATGAGGGCCAGTGACACTGCCCTCTACAGCTAAGATGCTGAACAACAGCTCAACTTGGAGCTGGGCTGCCATGAGTCGCCAGCGACGGCATAGGCTGCAGCCCCTGTTGCAGAGCGTTGCCATGGGCTACCGTGTGTAGCCAGCAGCCAGCGTGAGCGGCCAGCAGCCACAGTGGGCAGCCGTCCGTCCAGAAGCCAGCGACTGATCTGCCTCACCCGGGAAGAGCGCAATGATGGTGCCAACTTGGGCCAGTGAAACAACGTCCTCCAAAACTAGACTGAAGAACAAAAACGACAGCAACTTGTCTGTCAACCTTCCCCCAATTCCTCAGTGCTATTCCCATCCCTCAATTCCCAAATAAAAATCTTAAAAAAAAAGATTTAAAGACTTAAAAGATACATCAACCATTGGCATTGTATGGCCTTGTTTGGATGACTGGATATTTGAAGATATTAAAGAATTATCAGGATTTTTTTTTTCTTTAAAGATTTTTTTTTTAATTGGGAAATTGGAGGAGGGGAACAGCATTGGGGAGTCAGGGAAGGGGAACAGACTAGTTGCTGTCCTTTTGTTCTTCAATCTAGTTGTGGAGGATGTGGCTTCACTGGCCCATGTTGGTATTATCATTGTGCTCTTCCTGGGTGAGGCAGATTGGTTGCCAGCCTCTGGACAGCTGCTCATGGCTGCTCTTGGCAGCTCACGCTGGCTGCCGGTCACACACGGTAGCTTATGGCAGCGCACTGCAGCAGGGCCTGCAGCCTACACCGTTGCCGGCGACTCATAGGAGCCCAACTCCAGGTTGAGTTGTTCACCATCTTAGCTGTAGAGGGCACAGTGTCACTGGCCCTCATGTGGGATCTGAACCAGGGCACTGATGCTCAGAGCTGGCGTCCCAAGCCAGCTCTTAACCAATGCACCACTTGGCCGGCCCGTAAGATTTTTTTTAAAGGCATAATAATGGCATTGTGGTTAATATTATTTTTTAAAAGCATCCCTATCTTTTAGAGATACATTGGGAAATATTTAAGGATGAGATGATATGTTATCTGGGATTTGCTTTAAGTTAATCCTGGGTGGAGAGAGTAGGTAGGTATGTAAATAAAACAAGATAGGTTCTGATTTGATAACTATTAAGACTGCTTGATGGGGACTTGGGAATTCATTATATGAATCTGCTACTTTTGCATATGTTCAAAGTTTCCAATAATATAACAGGTCAAAAAATTAAAAGAGAAAAGAGGGACAACAGTTCTTCTAGGTTTCAATATATTAGACTCAGAGCTAATGCCTAGATTCTAGGAGGCATTTTAAGAAGAACACAAATCTGCTTGTCAGGGATCCACATGGCAGGAACAGGATGAAATGACAGCAAATATTTATTCCATTTTAGTATTGTTCTGTCCTACTTGGATTTCCAAGAAGGAACTTGGATACAGGGCAATCCTTTTTGCCAAAGCCTTTTAAAGTTTTGGCTCCAGTTCCAGTACCCTCACTATAATGAGCTACAGAATTCATGAGAGTAGATTTTTACCGAATGGAGATAAAAAAAACCACCCCATAAGTATTCAGTGTAGACCAGTGCTGTTCAATAGAACTTTCTGTAATGATAGAAAAGTTTTTTTTATCTCTGTCATTTCATGTGGTAGCCAATAGCCACAGATGGCTACTGAGCACTTGAACTGTGACTAGTGTGATTGAGAAAATGAATTTTAAATTTTATTTAATGTTAATTAGTGTAAATAGCCCCCTGTGGCTATCAGCTACTGCACTGGACAGCACAGTTTGATTCTATATAATATCTATACCAACTGCTTCCTTAATGCTTTCTATTAACTCAATCTCAAAAAAACAAAACAAAAACCTTTATTTTTTTCTAGCCAAACAGGTCAGTTAATATTAATTTTAGTAGACATTCTTCTCCTATTCCTATTCCTTGCCCAAATTTATGGTCCCTCCTCTAGTGGTAACCCACATCCAATCTTAAATGGGCATCTAAAGTAGGACCATTTGCTGAAATCTATGACAACTCTGAAGGACATTTTAAGTCCAGAGCTTCCCATGGGATCAGCTGAGGCCTTTGTTGCAATCATATCCCAGTTCAGTTTCTTCCTTTGCCTAACCCAAGCCCGCACAGTTGTTCCCAAATGCAAAGCTCCATTTCACACAGACTTGGTTCCTGCTCTCATGAAGATGACACTATTCTGGCAGAGATGAAGAAACTGAAATACAGAGTGGTTTAAGGATGTGGATGAAAAGGGGTGTTCTGTAATAAAACTGACAAGTCCAATAATGGAAAGTGATCCAATCATAAATTCCTAACTGGACAGGTATGGTGGATAGTCACAACACAGGCATATAACTTTTTTTAGTAAAAAGTTTATCTTTACCTTAAACCAGCCCTGTCCATTGTTCTTGTGCATCTAAGTTAACACACCTTTGAAATGTAATCCTCTTTTCCAGACCCCTTGAAGGCATAACCACCCTCAAGAGATCACAGAGTCTTGTCATCTATCCTGTAATCCAATCCCTGCCTTGCTTTCTCCCACCTTCATGTAATCTTCCTTAAATTCCCTCCATAATTCCAAAAGCATAAAAGAAACTGCAAGCTCATTCTCCGGAGCATCTGAGATCTTGCTTCCCAGCATATGTTGTCAGTTTGGTTCAAATAATTTCTTATAAAAATTCTCTACAGGTATGGACATTCCATATGTTGACAAGGGTTAGTGCACGGACACACAGCTGATTTATGGTAGACTATAGGAGAATCCATTTTCTTGGCATTCAGTGTAGTGCTTGTTCCACTATACCATGTGACCTTATAATGAAGCATGCTGCATTAGGAAATCACAATCTTCTACTGGGAGTAGCACTAGAAGAATAAGCTATCTTTCTAACATGTTAAATTAAGAATTGGCAAATTAATTTCCACTGGGAGCAATAACTCTCCTTTTAGGAAAATGCTTTCCTCTTCCTCTAGACACTGGATCCTAATGGAAGTTACTGTCTGAAATGACCCAGATTTAAACTTCCCTAACCTGGTGAAGGAAATGGACATACAAGTCCAGGAGGTGCAGAGTCCCAAACAAGATAAACCCAAAGAGGCCAACATCAAGATACATCATAATTAAAATGCCAAAGGTTAAATACAAAGAGAGAATCTTAAAAGCAGCAAGAGAAAAGCAGTTCGTTACCTACAAGGGAGCCTACAAAAGACTGTCAGCTGATTTCTCAACAGAAACTTTGCAGGCAAGAAGTGAGTAGCAGGAAATATTCCAAGTGATGGAAAGCAAGGACCTACAACCAAGATTACCCAGCAAGGCTATCATTTAGAATTGAAGGACAGATAGGGAGCTTTCCAGAAAAGGAAAAGCTGAAGGAGTTCTTATACTGGTTCACCAAACCAGTATTACAAGGCATCTTAGAGGGACTTCCTTAAGATGGGAAGGGATTAAGAAGTACAAATTGGTTGTTATACAGTAGTCATAAGAATGTAGGGTATAGCATAAGGAATATAGTCAACAATATTGTAATAACTAGTTATGGTGTCAGATAGGTACTATATTTATCAGCGTGATAGATTGGAATGGGGTTGGGGGCAGGGTGAAAAAGGTGAAGGCATTAAGAAATACAAATTGATAATTAATACAGTATGGGGAATATAATCAACAATGTTATAAAGATCATGTAAGATGCCATGTAAGGAAACTGGATTTATCAGGGGGATCATGTCATAGACTGTAGATGCCTGACCAATGTACTATACACCTGAAAAGCAGAAGTAGAATAATATTGAATGTCAACTATAACAAATATATAGGTATATATAGTCATGGGATGTAGAATACAACATAGGGAAGATAGTCAATGGTATTGTAAGAGCTACATAAGATGTCAGAGGGGTAGTAACTTGGGGGGTGGATTATCACTTTATGAGGGGTTTAAATGTCTAACTATAATAACATAAATAACTATTATGTTGCTTTGTACATCTGAAACTAATAAAAATAAATAAATTAAACTAAATGACCCAGATTTTTCAACCACATTGTTGGTTGAAAGGTGGGTAGCCATCATGGCAGCCTGGTCATTTTTGGCTTAGGGTTGAGCACATGACTGAAGCCAGGCCAATCACAACCCTTCCCCAGAATTGTTCTTAAACTGGAGCTGAGCAAACACTTTCATCCTAGTCAGAAGTTTTAAGAATGTGAGTTTAGGGACAGCCATGTGGCACGTTAGTTAAAAGTTGGCTTGGGAGTGCCAGCTCTGAGCAGCAGGGCCGTGGTTCAGATCCCACATGAGGGCCAGTGACGCTGCGCCCTCTACAGCTAGGGCCAATGACACTGCCCTCTACAGCTAAGATGGTGAACAACAGCTCCACCTGGGGCTGGGCTGCCGTTTGTCACCGGCGACAGCGTAGGCTGCAGTGGGCTGCCGTAGGCTACCGCCAGTGGCTGGCAGCCAGCGTGAGCTGCCGCAGCTGCCATGAGCTGCCATGAGCGGCGGTCCAGTGGCTGGCGACCAATTGCCTCACCGAGGAAGAGTGCCATGATAATACCAACATGGGCCAGTGAAACGACGTCCTCCACAACTAGAATGAAGAACAAAAGGACAGCAACTTGTCTGTTCCCCTTCCCCCGATTCCCCAACACTGTTCCCCTTCCCCAATAAAGCCTTTAAAAAACAAAAAAAAGAATGTGAGTTTAGAGGGATCTAAACTTGTGTTGGGAAGATGAAGATATCCTCATTTTGGGAAGGAACTGGTTGAGAGAAAAAAAGACTTCCCTGCAAAGAAGTAAAGAGAGAGATGGATATAAAGTCCTGATGGAAATTTGTGTCCTTCTTTCAAGATATTGCTAAGGCCAGTACCACCCCTGCTCTACCTAAGGCTTGATTATTTAAGCCAATGAATGTTTTCCTTTTTGCTTAAGCCAGTTCATAATCGGTTTCTATTATGTTGTCCTATCACCCTAGAAATTGATTCCATTTATCTTGTTATCTGTGTTTTGCATACCTATTTTTATATAGCTTGTATTCCTTAGCATAAGCATACAGTTTTGTATTCTGACTTTTCATTTGCCATTACTGTATATTTTTCCACAGTTGACATAATGGCCATAAATTAATAATTCTAACAAATTAATATACCACAGTCTAACAGTTTCCCAAATGTAGAATATTTAGATTCCTTGCTTTTTTCCTCCTTGTTATACTTACCATTACAATGACCAACTTGGTGTATGTAGCTTAGTCTTCTGTTGAATTAATTCTTAAGTTAAATTCTTAGGAGTGGAATTGCTAAATCAAAGGGTAAGAACACTTGTATGGTTTTTGACACAAAAGTGAATACTTTTTACATTTCAGAAAAAGTTTGCTTTGATGTCAAGTTTAAAGGAAATGTCAGTCTTTAATGGTGAGTACCTTGAATCCCTCCCTCTTGTTTAAATTTCATACTTGGCCCTGTTTGCAGGGCCAATTGCTGCTGTTTCTCATCTAGAACACCTCAGGAGTGGGAAGAATGTGCTGGGTTTTTGCTCCGCCCAGGAATGGAGCTCCAGGCTGTGGTGCAGTGTTCTCACAAAGGAAAGGGAAGGCTGTGAAAGGGACTGGAAACATCAGGAGGGGCTTTCAAAATACTAAGTTCTTCCTACCCATAGCCAGATTCAGAATCTCATTAAGGTGAACAACCCTCCACAAGATCCTGGTAACAAGTCCCAAATAAATCCTCTTACTACATCCTCCTATAGTACTTTGGGTTTTTCCTTCAAAGCATTTATCATTATTGCAAATTATCAATTATGCAATTAATTGTTGCATTTCTGGGAATTTAACTTAAGAATGAATTTTTTTTTCTTTTTCATTACATTTATTGGGGTGTCATTGATTAATAAAATTATATAGGTTTCAAGTGTACAATTCTATAATACATCATTTATTTATTGCATTGTATGTTCACCAAAGTCAAATCTCCTTCCATCACCATATATTTGATCTCCTTTACCCTCTTCTACCTCCCCCATCCCCCTTTACCCTCTGGTAACCACTAAACTGCTGTCTGTGTCTATGAGTTTTTGTTTGTTTGTTTGCCTTGTTCATTTGTTACTTTCAGTTTTATATCCCACATATGAGTGAAACATGGTTCTGGACTTTTTCTATCTGACTTATTTTGCTTAGCATGATAATCTCAACCTATCTATGTTGTTGCAAATGGCAGTATTTTATCTTTTCTTATGACTGAGTAATATCCCATTGTATATATGTACCACATTTTCTTTATCCAATCATCCTATCGAAGAACACTTTGCTTGTTTCCATGTCTTGACCACTGTGAATAATGCTGCAATGAACATAGAGGTACATATATCTTTATGAATAAATGTTTTCAAATTTTTTGTGTAGATACCTAGAAGAGGGATTGCTGGGTCATATGGTAATTCTAAAGAATGAGTTCTTAAGAGGGCATTAACTTAAGAATTAATTCAACAGAAAGAAAAAGCTACATATATCATATTGTCTATAAGCTCCATGAGAGCAGAGATGTGTCCTTTTTGTTTGCCTCTGTATCCTAGGCACCTAATATAATGCCTGACACATAGTAGACAATGAACAAATATTTGTTGATTAAATACTAGTAAATAAATTAGCACAATAAAAGAAACTAGGTTTTCTATTTTTCTTAAATTTACTTGACCAAGGAACCATTCTTTCAAATGCAAGTTAACGTTCCAAGGGACATACTTGGGAAATGCTGAGTCCATGTTTAGGTGAAAGCATCAAGAGGAGACCTTGTGTGTTCCACAGGAATTCTGTATCCTCCAGAACTTGCCTGTTGAATTGCTGCACCCACTTGGAGCACAATGGGGAGGAGCCCCAGTGATTTGACTGACTTGATGGGAATTGTACTGAAACAAGTTGATCAACACAGCATTTTGATAATCAGGTGGAAATTGAATAGTCCTAGTTAATGTTCTCTTGAAAATTCACATTTTGTGGATCATTGAGCACTTTTACAGGCCAGTCCTATCAAACTGTTTTAGAAGACATCTCTAAGATGCTTCTTAGGGACGTTTATTTGTGAGCATTGTCCCAAAGCTGACAAGTTAAATATACTGAAGTTAAATGAGTCTTCTGCATCTTTTAAAATAAAAAGATTAATTAATTCACAGAGACTTTCTGACTCTATAAGTGAGAAATTATTCTGGGGTTTAGTCACTGAAAGTATAAAGAGCTCTAGATCACGAGTCTAGATTACTTGAGGCACCTGGTTCTAATTCCAGCTCTGCTCCCAAAGAACTTGCTTGATCTTTAGGAACCTTTCTGAGCCTCAGGGACTCCTTCTATAAAGTGAGAGGATTGAATTAAAAAGATGAATTAAAAAGACTGTAATATGCCTTCCAGTTCTGATAGCCAATGGTGCTTATCTGAAAGCACATTTAGTCTCTATGAATGGCGCAAGTAGCTGTGAACATGAAGAGCTGGATAATACATTCATTGCTGTGGCTTAGTACAGTCTCCAGGACTATTACAGGACAGTGGATGCTAAAACACAAAGTTCAAATTTCACAACTTAAATCATGATTGCTCTTTGGCTGAGCAATTCAAAAGGCTCTCACAGAACAGGTTTGAGTAAGGCCCACTTATATTTATTGCTGGCTGAGAAGAAAAGTGAAACGTGATGAAAGATACACTGAAATTAACCCAAAGCAGACCCTTTGCTATTTGTAGGTCTATAGTAGGACTACTTTATTTACCAGCTTTGTCCTGTGACCTTATAAGTGTCTCTTGAGCTTCCAGCACTCGATTTTCCCCTCAGATACATTTCCCCTGTACTGCTTATCTTGTAAAACTAACTACTGTGTTACAGATGTATGAGCCAAAGCTAATTTTATAAGAAACTTGAGTGAGAGAAAATCAATCTTTCAAGATCCCCAAAGTCCTGAGAGCACAAAGAAAGGGATAAAGAAGTAGTTTCTGGCTTTTTGCTTTTGATTTTCTTCTTCGTTTTCTTTTTTTCTGAAACTCTCTCCCCAGAACTTGCATTACATATATAGATGCTCATAAACAAAACAATGACGAATACTAGGCTGTTAGAAAGGTCACAGTCCACACAGCCAACAGACACTATATCAGGCCGGCTTGTTAGTGGAAATTTACAAATGATAATGGAGCTGTTTGCTTTAAGAACCACTCCCACTTGGGGACCTAAAATTGTGTAGTTACCCAAACAGCAAAAAGTGGTTAATTCTTTGATTTACTGAAAGGAGTAAATCAAAGTTCATTTAAGGTTATTAGTTCAAGTTCAAGGTTATTAGTTTATTCTATATATTATCACAGGTTGGCAACCATACACACTTCAGCACTTACAAGTGGTCAGATTTAATTATTGTTGAATTACAAAATCATGGGCTATGCCCACTACTGTGAGCCCAATATTAATGCATGTGCAAGCTTAAAATTCTAAGAATTATTTTCAGTTTCTCTCCTGGTTATGTGATTTTGTATGTGTTTTGTTATGTAAAACTCAAGTCTAATGACTGTTTGGAAAAAAATCTAGGCAAAGGGTCATGACAACAATTCAGCTATTTAGTACAACTCTCTGTAAACAAATCACCAGAGAAAGGCTTAAAGTGAGGTAATAATTCCGGCTCATTGTCAGTGAATAAATACCAGGCATCTATAGACATGTTTAATTAATTCCTGCACTCTCTTCAAATACAGACTGATACAAAATAGCATTTTGTAACTTGAAGGTAATTCCCCACATGGCTGAGCTTATGTATCTCCAAGAGCTGTATAATTTAAGTGTGGATTTATGTATGGAACATACAAGACTGAATAAATATTTTGAAATGAACATTTATTTCACAGAAAAGGCAAATAAAATAGAGAATAAATGATGGTAAGGGAGACACCAGACACAAGTAACAACAATACAAGCCAAACTGTTGTGCTAGAGGTGTAAACAAACTATCCTTTCAGCACCAAGATGGGCAATTTAAACCAGATGGGAGGACAAGCTTCAGGGAGACAGGGAAATGACTTCTGAGTGGTTGTGGGTAGATGAGTAGAGTACTATTTTAATTAATAGAGGAAGTTGGGAAGGTGGTCCAGTTAGAGGAAAATCAGAAGCAGAGAGGAGTGAAAAGCACTTCCTGGGGATAGTCCTGGGTGAGGGAGATGTGTACAGGAATGGTGGAAGGTGGGGCTGGAATTGGGCTAGGGACTAATTTTGAATAACCTTGAATGTTGACCTAAAAGTGTGACTCCATCAACAAAAGATAATTTTTTCCCATTTTTTTGTGTCTCCATTTTTACAAATTGAAAAATATACATTATAAAAATGAAATACTATGAAAAGTAGTGAAAAATACCGTGAGAAGTAGAAAATTAGTCTTTTATGATTCCACAATCACAGAAATAACAACTGTTAGGGCAAATGGGTATTATTAAAATTTTAACAAGTTTTGCTAAACTGACCTCCAAAAAGTTTGTATCTATTAATACTTCCACCAATAGTGGATGAGGTTGCTTGTTTTCCCTCTTGTATACCAACATCGGGTATTTTCATTCTTTTTAATCTTTGCCAATTTCATAGGAAAAAAAATAACATCTCATTCTTGAGCATCTTTTCATTTTGTTGTGGCCATTTGATTCATCCCTAATTTGAAATGTCCCCTTTATCATAACTCAGCAGTGCATCCCCAGCACCTAGCACATATGAGGCACTCAATAAATGAAGAACTATAATAGATAGGTCTGTTGCTGCTCTTTGGGAGAGGAAAATGGTATAATCGTATGTGTGTTTTAAGACTATAGTTCTCATGGCAGTATAGAGAAAGGACTACGAGTAGAAAGCTACTAAATTCAGTCTAGTCAGAAAATCATTAAAATATTCCAGCCTACAAAATGACAAACACCTTGCCTAGAGTAGTGCCAGTGGGGATGAAAAATGAAATGGACATGGAGCATTACAGGGATGGAATTGAGAAACGTGGTACCCATTTAAGTGGGCAAGAAGATGAAAGACAAGGAGGTGTTAAAGAAGACTAGAGATTCTAGCTTGGGTACTTAAATGAATTTTCATGCAGTTAATGGGACTACGGAACCCATAATGAGGAATAATTTTTTTTGCAGAGACTTCTACATTAGTCCATTTTATTTAAGTGGGACCTACCTCCTTTTATTCTACTATTTGTGACCTTGTTCTCATTTTCTCTTGCTTCAATTATGATAGTGTTCCATCAATTTTCCCTACTTTGCATCTGATTCCCACTTTTCCATCGAAGTCCTCCGTCTAAAAGCATGTTTAAGTTGCTCCTTTCCTCAACTACACTGTTATTCTAGTCTCTCCTTTATTACCCCACTGCCTCTACTTTTTTTGTAACCACCACTTATCCATGCATTAATTCATTCATTTATTTAATTAATATTTATGGAGAGCTTTCAATATACCAGGCATGGTTCTACATGATGGGGAACATCAGTAAATAAAAGAGACAAAATTCCCTGCTTTCTTGGAGCTCACATACTTATTCTACTTACTCACTATTTCTTTTTTATCTGTGTCTACCATTGTTCTTGGAATTGTTCTTCTGAAAATTGACACTGACTTCAAGATAGCTAAATCTAAGAGCCATTTCTTGGTCTTTTGACCTCTCTGCAGCACTTGTCATTGTTGACAGCTCCCTATTCCCTTAGCTTCACTCTCGTTATCTTCACTTCTGCTTTTCTATTTTCTGGAATGCTTGCTTCATTTATGTCTCCTTCTCTCCCTTTTCTTCATTCTTTTCTCCAGTCCTTCTACTCATCTTTTAAGGACTCGTTCTCAGTTATGACATTCTAACTTGTACTGTAATTACTTGGGGGTATGTTTTATCTGCACCACTGTTTCCTGAAGTGTGTTCCAGAGAACAGAACTTCTTTGGGTTTTTAGCAGATGTTGTGAAAAAGAAAGAGCACTGTGGTCAAATACTTTTGGGTAAACACTGGGCTTCTCTATGGCAGAACTTCTTAGAGCAATTAACATGATAATGAGAATTATGAATCACCTACAGAAGGAATGGTATTCAGTTTTCCCTTAATATCTTTGATCAGAGAACCTTATTTTTGAGTTACATCTTGTAGGGCTTCTGAAGAATATACTTCAGGAAATATTATACTAGACCATAGATAGCTCTTTGAAAGCCAAGTAAGATCTTATCTATCTGTTCATGTATTCCCTAGAGGACTCTGAAGAATGTTTTGGTCCCAATAGGTATTAAATACATTTCAATAGGTAGAGATTAAGTTGAGGGCATTCCAAGAGCAAAAATGAAAGGATAGGAAAGCATGGGTCATAATCAGGAGTACTTAGTTCAGTTTTGCGATAAGTGATAAGGAGAAATACTATGAACAATTGTATGCCAATAAATTAGATAACTTAGATGAAATAGACAAATTCCTAAAAAGACACAAACTACCAAAACTAACTCAATATAGACAATTTGAATAGATTTATAACAAGTGAATAGATTGAATTAGTAATCAAAAAAACTATCCACAAAGAAAAGCCTAGGCCCAGATGGCTTCACTACTGAATGTACCAAACATAGGTACAACAGGTACAATCAAACCTGATGTTGGAGGAATTCATGCTTTACCCTATCAGTAACGAACTGCTAAAGGTTAGGAGAGTTGATTAATATGATAAGGGCAAGGTCAAATTTCTCTTTCCAAACCGAGATGCTATTGAACCCTCTGGGTCATATACATTCCTAAACCGGGATATAGCCAGGTTGGCTGTGGATCTACTGGGCACAGGTTCTACGACATTTACAGCTGGATTGAACATTGAATATTAAGGTATCAGAAACAGTCCTAAATCCAAGAAACACCAGTAACAGGGCCTTAATACCATCCACCTGTCTAGAAATTAATTTGAAAGTAGGTTATGCTGGTATGAAGTAGGCAGCTTACTGCTGCCTCAGGAAATTGCTGTCACTTTGGCTAAATCAAGTCAAACTTGCTTTCACAATCTTTTAGTAAGGAATCAAAGCTATTCAGAAAAATGTGACAAAAGTTCATGGCCATAACCATCACCTAAAATTGTCTTACATATTTATAAACTCCCAAATGAACTTTCTTCCTGAGGTGGAGCACAGTTTGCCACCCAAAAATATGCTTTTTTTTTTGCATACTGATTATTTTAAGCTGGTTATTTTTAGAAATGAAAGACTCAGGAAAAACCTTTGACCTACCTAAAATAATTGAGATAGACAGAGAACCCACTCCAGGAATGGAGATATGGATGCAAAAATCCTCAACAAAATGTAAGCAAACCAAATTCAACAACATATAGGAAGAATTATACACTATCACCAAATGGGGTTTATCCCAGGAGTGCAATGTTGGTTCAACATCTGAACCAACATCATTAATATATCATTTCAATACAATAAAAAACAAAAAGCACATGATCATTTTTGCTATGGACTGAATTAAGTCCCCCCTCTCGAAATTCACATGTTGAAAGTCTTACCCCCAATGTCACAGTATTTGGAGATGGGGCCTTTAGGAAGTAATCTGGTTTAGATGAGGTCATGAGGAAGGGACTCATGTGATTAGTGCCCTTATAAGAAGAGACATGAGAGAATTTGGTTATTCTCTCTCTCCGTCATGTGAGGTTCCAGTGAGAAGGCGGCTATCTGCAAGCCAGGAAGAAAGTTCTCACCAGAACCTACCCATGCTTACACCTGATCTCAGACGTCCAGCCTCTAGAACTGTGACAAAATAAATTTTTGTTGTTAATGCCACTCAGTCTATGGTATTTTGTTATGGCAGCCCAAGCAGACTAAGGCAATCTCAATTGACACAGGAAAAGCATTTGACAGAATACAACACTGTTTAATGATAAAACACTCAACAAACTAGGAATAGAAAAGAACTTCCTTAACTTGATAAAGGGCATCTACAAAACTCACAGCTAACATCATATAATACTTAATGGTAAAAGTCTGTATGCTTCTCCTCTATGATAGGGAATAAGGCAAGGATGTCCACTCTCACCACTACTATTCAACATTGTACTACAGATTCTAGCCAGGGCAGGGCAATTGGTCAAGAGAAAGAAATAAAAGGCATCCAGATTGGAAAGGAAGAAATAAAACTCTCTCTATTCACAGATGACATGATCTTTTATATAGAAAATGTGAAGGAATCCATTAAAAAACTATTAGAACTAGAAAACAATTTCACAAGTTTATAGGACACAAGATTGATATATAAAAATTAATTGTAGTTATATACACTTGAAACGAACAGTCCAAAAGTGAAATTAAGGAAATAATTCCATTAACAATAGCATCAAAAAGAATAAAATACTTAGGAATAAATTTAACAAAAGGAGGTCAAAACTTCTCTGAAAGCTATCAAACATTGTTGAAAGAAATTAAAGGAGATCTAAGAAAATGGAAAAATCCATGTTGTTGGATCACAAGACTTAACATTATTAAGATGAAATACTCTCGAAACTTACCTACAGATTCAACTCAATCCCTATAAGAATCCCCATTGACTGTTTTAATAAAAATTTACAAACTGATTCTGAAATTTATATGTTATTGCAAGGGACCCAGAATAACAATTAATCCTGAAAAAGCAGAACAAGTTAGAGGACTCGCAGTTCTTGATTTCAGAACATACTACAAAACAACAGTAATCAAGACAGTGTGGTACTGGCACAAGGACAGACATATAGATCAACAGAATAGAACTGAGAATCCCGAAATTAACTCATACATCCATGGTCAAATGATTTTTGACAAGGGTGCCAACACCATTCGATGGGAAAGATATTCTTTTCAACAAATGCTGGGACAACTGGATAGCAACAGGCAAAAGAATGAAGTTGGATACTTATCTTACACCATATACAAAAATTAGCTCAAAATAGATCAAAGACCTAAATGTAAGAGATAAAACTATAAAGCTCTTATAAAAAACATAGGGGTAAATGTTCATGATCTTGAATTTGGCAAAGGATTCTTAGAGATGAATGAACCAAAAGTATGAACAACAAAAGAAAAAATAAATTGGACTTCATCAAAATTAAGAACTTTCGTGCTTCAAAGAAGACTATATGATTTTATTTAAGCCTTCAGTTTTAGCTGATTTCCTCTGACATTGCTCTAGCAGGAGGAGGAGGGGGTAAGGGGAGTGGCCACCTCATTATTACCTGTTGGGGGCAGAAGACCAGTGAAGTACTAGACTCTCTCAGCCTCTATTCAGCCTCTGCTAGCACCTGAGTTGGGGGTGCTTCTCATTACTTAAAGGTAGAGATGGGAATTCCAATTCTTCACTAGGCCTCCACTGATACCTCTCTAGTAGAGAGGGGTAGGAGGTCCTTAATACTGATCCCCGTGTGGACAGCACTGACACCTCAGCGGTGGGGTGAATGGCCTCTGGTCTCATTACTACCAGGAGGTTGGTGGTTGTGACAGTCCTGACTCTCCACTAGGTTTCCTCTGATACCACACTGGTGGTGGCAGAGGTTAGGAGAAGGGTTGGGGCACTTCATTACAGCTGGGCAAAAATGGAAGTCTGAGATTTCTACTTGGCCTCTACTTGTGTGGGTAGGATTGGGGCTACAGTTTTTTTTCTGTCATATTTGGCTGGAGTATAGCACCTATTGCCTAAAGGTTTTTCTGTCTTGCTAAGCTGCCCTTTTCCAAGTCCTTTGGCTAAATAAAGTAGGTTTGGGTTGGGGCTTTCCTTTATTTGTGGTAGTTTCCAGCTTCTTCAGCTCTAAGTCTAGGATATATGAGGCAGAAAGACAACTAGAAGATTTACCCCTGTGTTGTGCCTTGGGTGCTGAGGTCCCTAGGTGGTCTACCTTCTTTTCACCTTTTAGAATCTTCCTATGTTTGTTTTCAAATCATAGACTTTTAAAACCTGAAGAAATCTTGGAGAGAGATGATCCTTTTTAATTATCCTACTTTACAGTAGAAGAAAATGAACCCAAGGTTACAAGCTCTTCAGCTGCACTGTTGGGAGTGGAACCCAGTGTTCAATGTGTTTTTTAGTGCATCATATTGCTTCAGTCAGTCAGTTTTGTCTCATTTTGTTAGATGTATACTCAAATTAACTGAAACTTCTTCTTCCAGATCCTTAAATTTAGGGAAAAAC
>NW_017731352.1:3507419-3510670 GCF_001890085.2 Hipposideros armiger
AAAAAAATGTGCATTTATTATGGATAACACATCCATATATTCAAGTTTCACTCAAGATATGTCACTGACTTCATGATTTCCACTGAAGAAAATAGCCTCTTGGAAAACTTAAATTTGTGCAGAATTCCTAATAGTGAATTCTCATTGGTCATATCCTATTCTGAGGCTTTGTGGACTTTGTTATTATTGGGGCTGTAAAATGACCAATACAGACATATCTGTATTAGGTGGGGACAGCAACTATCAGTTTAAACATCCTAAGAAAGCCAATTTTGGCACTTATGAAAAGAACTGAACTATTTTGTGTCATTTCTACATATCTATGGGCAACTATGATTGTTTAGAATAACCAATTCATGAAATATTTGCTTTATAAATTTTAATTAAAGCTTTAAATTCAAAATGTTCTAAAACTGGTGAAACTTCAAAAGGGAACATAAAATGAAAAAGGAGTCAATATATTCTCTTTAAACAGCCAAACACAGCCTCTAAACACAAAAGCATTAACAATTGGTGCCTTGCTTGTTCAAATAAATTTCAATTGAAAATAAAAACATGTAATTTCTGGCTTAGTTGGTTAAGAACACAAGCTCAGAGCAACAGGGTCACGGGTTCGATTCCCACATGCGCCAGTGAGCTGTGCCCAAGCTGAGCTGCTGTTGAGCTGCCAACAGGTGGCAGGATGGCTCAGCTGGTAAGAGTACGTGCTCCTAACAACAAGGTTGTCGAAGGTTGCCGGTTTGACTCCCGCATGGAATGCTGGGCTATGCCCACCCACAACTAAGCTAGAACATGGCACCTGGAGGTGAACTTCCCTGAGCTGCCTATAGGCAGCTGGATGGTTCAGTGGTTACAGCATGTGTTCTTAGCAACAAGGTTTCCAGTTGGACTCCTGCATGGGATGGTGGGCTACACCCACCTGCAACTAAAATTGAACACGGGCACCTTGAGCTGAGCGGCCGCGAGTTTCTGACAGGCGACCGGATGGTGACTGGACTTGGGAGCTGAGCTAGCTGAGCCCTCCACAACTAAGATTGAAGGACAACACCTTGGCTGTTCCCCAATTCCCCAATAAAATCTCAAAAAAAAAAACAGTAAGTTCTGCTGCACAGCTTATAATCACAATGCTTAGTGACATACACACTATATTATACACAGAAAATGTGACTTTAACGCATACCGCTAGCAAAAGTATCTAACTTTTTAATGCCCTGTACTTGGAACATATTTTTGTTAGGTCTGATGTTACATATTTCAGATGTCTTTTCCAAGTTTATGTTTGCTTGGTTGATTTCCCTAACAAACTTGCATGTCCCTTACCTATGGTAGCATCCTGGTTGATATTTCTATACATCTGTATATGAAGTTTGGGAAAGTCACCTGAATAATACTTGACTATGGTGTTAACAATCTTTCACTGTGTATGTTAATAATATATTTATATCACCTCCATCTGTTTTCCCTCAGAAATTGTCATGTGTCAAATGATCATACTGATGTTTCTTTGATGAGTTTTACCATAAAAACATCACATTCTGCATGATTTTTAAAAGTTAACTTTACTGGGATACAATTTAGATAAAATGCACCCATTTAAACTATACATTGCAATGCACTTAGAAAAATTTATACACCTGCATTCTGCATGGTTTGTAATTTGGAGAGATGGGTGACCTGAGTTTAATCTTAAATTGGTCATTCACTAGTCATGTGACTTTGGGCAAGTTGCCTTAACTTCTCAAAGCCTAGATTCTTGTCTTTGTAAAATGAGGATAATGGTGATCTCAGAGTTGTGAAGGTTCAGGGAAATAATGAACAGCAAGTGTCCAGCATACAGCCTGTTCTCAACTCATCTTTTATTACTAGATAGAATAAAAAACAAACTTCACATTTCTAAATTTCTACCTGGGGATTCTCAAATAGAAACCTATGAAGTCATCATTTCTTCCTTTGATGATTTCATACTTTGATGGTGAGATTCTAGCCATTTAACTGACAGTAAATTCACCTCAAAAATTCTTAGCACTTTCATGTTCTTGTTCCTTGATTTTTCTTGGCTAGGCACTGCGTAATTCGGCTGCATTCTTCTCCTTCAGCAGTCTATGTACCTACGCCCCTTCCTATCACTTCCACTTACGTGGGGCTGGTGAGCCAGGAGGAAGAAATGCCCAAACTGTTTTCAGGATGCATCCTCCCGGTCAGCTTCTCACCACAGAGATGCGCCTGGAAGAAGGAGACTCAACCCCAAGGCCGCCAGGCGCAGCCGGATTCCCAGGCCTGGACAGGTCCCTAAGTAGAAAGCACCCTGGGTTCATCTGCCAAGTCTTTAGGATTCAGCTACTCTCNTCTGTTAAAACTCAAAACTGCGAATAATTGGTAATTTGTTTTCCTAATTGCAAGTTAGGAAGGTCTCAAAGAGACTAATTCTGACAGCCCTGGGTAGCATCTTTCTTTCTTTTTTTTTTTTTTTTGTCAAAATGATGTTAAAATATCATTTTCTTTTTACAAAAGGCTATGCTTGGAAATTATAGGACAATCTGAAAATATCGACAAGCAAAAATGTCCTGAAGACATTCATAATTCTACCAACCCAGAGACTGAATACCTTGATGTTAAGGTATAGCCTTCTAGACCTTTTCCTAGGACATGTTTAAATATATATCAATATGCATATGAGAGTGCTAGTAGAAACAACCCTCAGTTATGGAACTTCTATGGTATTTAGCACAGGGCTTGGGGCTCTTAGGCTTTTTAGGAAGAAGAAAACATATCATTATACATAACATTTATTTAGGGGCTTGTGTTATTAATTTATTATGTTAACATTTCAGGTTTGTAAGTGTAGGTGTAAGCTTTTAGACTTAATTCATTTTATACTCTTCTACTTTGGTAGAACTAGGCTTTCAACCATAGGAAACAGTTTAAAAAGCTAGTTGATGATAAAAATGAAAGAATGGAGGAAGAAGAGTGAGACTGGTTAATTTCTAAAGTAGTCATTGTTTGGGGTTATTTCTGGGCTATTTACCATGCATAAGTACTAATACCTCATTCTATTAGTTACAAATCAAGAAGTCAAGTGTTTATTAAGACTTCTAAGAATCTTTTCTTTTTAAAAAGTAGCATTTATTATTTTCCTGACTATAAAAAAATGTCCATTATAGAAAATATGGAAAAAAATGTAAAGTATAAGGAAAATTCAAATGGCCTATAATCCTACTATTCAGCAACATCCACAATTAGCATTTTTTTTT
>NW_017731352.1:3516210-3517258 GCF_001890085.2 Hipposideros armiger
CTGCATCATGCAAAACACTCTACCCTAACCCGGAGATTTCCACCACTGAAAGCAGTCCAGCATTAAATGCAAATATACTGGGGTCATGCTAAGTAACTGGAGTATTCCCCCGCCCCCAATTATCTAAAAATATTCTTCTGGTTCTGCCTTTTTTTTCTTTAAGTAGAAAACTGGACCTTTAGAAATACATACAGATGTGGTGACCAGGCTAGACTGAGACCGGACGTGGAGCAAGACAAAATTCTCCCTCACTCCCAGTTGTTAATAATGTGACATAGTTTCACTCTCAACTCCTTGCAAATGATTCGTGTTTTCAGAGAATTCAATTTTTCTAGTTTTGTGACAGCTTCTTAACTGAATTCATCCACTTTTAGCTCAACTTAAGTCTCGATTGTATCATCTATCCCAATGCTACACAAAGTTAAAGGGCCAAAAGAGAGCCTTTTAAGGAACAAAAAACCAATTACTATATAATTGCCTATGCAAAACATACTTCAGCTTCCATAACTGCAAAGTGTTTGTTTTAACCAACCAAATTCTGTGCCACACCCTGGGAAAACAATTATACAACACTCTAAGAGGGAAGATGGACAAATAGAAAACCAATTATAATTCAGTGTTATACATTTAATAATAAAAGCACGTGATAGGTACAAAAGCAGCAAAACTGAAGGAGTAACTAATTCTATGGGGATGGGGCGTAAGAAAAGATTTCACCCAGAAATGATGCCCATCTGAGGGGTTTTTGAAGCAGAAGGAAGAATGTAAAAAGAAAAAAAAAAAAAGCTCATGAGGCAGAGATTAAGAAATGACTACAAAATGCTGATTGATACCACAGAGAAGAAAGTAAACTATCTTCATATTTTATATTATGCAGAATTCTATTAATTTTAAATTGTCAGCAAAGAGATTAATTGAAAAATGGGGTAAAGGGGTAGAGAATGCCTTTTACTCAAACATTACAGAAATAAAATAGCAGACTTCCTTAATTCCCACTCCAGGAAAGACCAGTGTTGTTACAAAGTGTGATCAAACAATATGGTGAATG
>NW_017731352.1:3519128-3521289 GCF_001890085.2 Hipposideros armiger
TACATATTAAAGTCACAAAAGCATACAAACCTAACAAATCAAGTTCTCTTACACATATACACTCTGTTTATAAACTTAATTTATTAAATATCCTTAAATATGTTAAATTCACACATTGCTGTATCTGATTGTCAGGTACTTCTAGCCCCTAACAAGGCATATTTACACTCTGTGTATCATCTTGGCCCATTCTCTGCCCAGTTCCAAGTCCTTACAGAGTATTCCTGTAAGAATCTTCCTGAGCAATGAATGGGAACTGGTTAGACACATGGGCTCACAGTCAGACTGCTCTGCTACTAACTGGCTGTGTGACCTTGGTTATGTCATGTAACTTTTTGAGCCTCTGTTTAATCACCTGAAAATGAGGGTAGCAACAGTACTCAACACACAGAGTTGTGAGCCTGACCTGAGTTGGTGCATGCAAAGCACTAAAAACAGTGCCTGGCAAGTAGTAAGCCCTCAACAAATCTTATGGTGTTAGTGTAAATTTGGTAGATCAAATTCTCTTAGGCATCTGTGCAGCATAAAAATCAAACCTACATATTAAATCAAATTCACTTAAGCGTTTATTCACTACATCCCTAATTGGTCCAATCGTAAGTATTTCAATTAAATATCAGTCTAATGTCAGATTTTTTTTCCAACCTGTGAGAATCTCTAAAACATTTCAAATACCTTAAATACAGAGCATACATACACAAGCAACAGGGTGAGTTAAAAGTTTGTTACTGGATCTTATAAAGATAAGGTGGCATTAAAATATTAATTTCTCTATTTTTTTCAAAATAAAAGCTAAGGTAATAAAGGTATCTACAAAATGACATTATAATTTCTTCATTATGTGTCTGTTATTTGAGGTTGCAGTCATCCAATGGTATGAAATGGAGGGGAACAGATTTATTCTGGTGCTGTTAATCTGATGTTACGTGTTCAGGTTGTGAGTCAAAGACTTGAGATTCGAGTTATAGTTTCAGGGTTATTGGTGAAAGATTCCAGATGTGGGTAGGAAGGGTAGGGGAGGAAGGGGTACACCTTCCGGGGGTTCTATCTGGACTGCCAGTTAACAGGCTGAGCCCCTTGTAACAGCTGAGAGCTGCTTGCCACATAGTGGGAACTCAAAGCATTTCAGGTGGGATTTATTTTCACAACCTAGGGTATCGCTTATCCCTTAGGAATCTTGCAAGTTTTACTCTTTGCCTAATTTTTATGGTAACTACTTTGAGCTTTTCCCTGCTTGATTTGAGAGGATGGAATTCTGCACTTTCCCACTGGTAAATTCAGTTAATCTCTTTGGTTATTAAAGTTAATTAAATTCTTCATCTTCTTTATATTGGGTTGTCGGAAAAGTCATGATGCATTTTTGCAACGAAAAACATAGAAAAAATATGTCATGACTTTTCCGACAACCCAATATTTACTTTCTTATCTAATAAACAGATTAAGGCCATAGTCCTACATTATAGGATTGTTGTAAGTCTTAAATGCAATTTTGTAAATCACAACGTCTGGTATATAGTAAGTGCTCACTAAATGTTAACTATTATTATTGTAATTATTATTATGTGGTTACTTTTTCAGTTTTTCTTTAAACATTTTCACATTCTTTAAATATTGTATTAAAATGCAAAAGAACAGTTGTCCTTTAATCAAAACTCACACTTGCACTGTTTTAATTTCCTATTGCTGCTATAACAAGTTACCACAAACCTAGTGACTTATAAAAACCACAAATTTATTATCTTACAGTTCTGGAGCTCAGGAATCTAAAATGGCTGACCTAGATCGAGGTTTCAGCAGTGGTCTGCATTCCTTTCTGGAGGCTCTCAGGAGAATCCGTTTCCTTGCCTTTTCCAGCTTCTAAAGGCCACCTGCATTCGTTGGCTCACGGTCTCTTCCTTCAGCAATAGTATTACTCTGACCTCTGCTTCTGTCGACACATCTCTTTCTCTGATTCTGACTCACCTGCCTCCCTCTTTCACTTTTAAGGACCCTTGCAATTACACTGGGTTTATTTGGAGGATAATCCAGGATAATCTCCCCATCTAAAGAGCTTTAACTTAACCACATCTGCAAAGTCCCTTTTGCCATGTAAGGTAACATATACACAGGTTTCAGGAATTGGGATGTGGACATCTTTGGGCAGCCATTATTCTGCTTGCCA
>NW_017731352.1:3521888-3570183 GCF_001890085.2 Hipposideros armiger
ACACACACACACACACACAGACACACACACACACACACAGACACACACACACACACACACACACGCTCTCCTGAGTAGCCAAAATAGCTGACAAAAAGGTATTAAGGCTTTTGTGTTTCACATATATGAAAACTTTAGATTCACACTCAGATCCTATCACTTAACATGTAATTCTAATAAGCTTAGTTATCTAATTTCCAATCCTTGGCTGACTTGAAGTAGAAAATTAGAAGGACAAGGAGGAAAGCTCTAGGCAGGTAAATTGACAGAACTAAGAAGGCTCTAGGAAACTTAGTAATGCGCTTTGTTTATATGATACAGTCAAATGAAATAAAATGATACTAAATCTGTGCATTCAAGTCAAGAAAGAAAGGAAGGTAGAAAATAATAGGTGTTTTAAGTAGAATCTATTAATTCTCAAACCTTTGGCCAATCACTACTTTTCTGGGCCTTTAATTCTTCATATAAAAAAACGAGACACACTACTGACGTCTTGAGTTCTATCTACTCTAGAATTCTGTGATTTCAGGTGACAACAATAGCTTGTCACCAAGGAGACAATCAGAAGTGCTATATACTGTGGTATATATCATTATTTTTTATTATATTTACTACTACGACAACTACTATTACAAACCTAACATTTTGCCAGCACTTAAATACTTCAGTTGTCTGGGACAATTAAGAGTAAGGCAGGTAGGGCAATTTGCTTCAACAGTGTCAAAGGCATTACTTTTTCATAGCCAGGACAGTAACTAATATTTATGATGCTTTAATCTAACCAGCAATTAATGAACAGCTACTATGTGCCAGGCACAGGTGTTAGGTGCTAAGTCACCATAAGAAATTAATTATTTTCCTATGTTTCAGGAGACAGCTAGAGAGGAATAACTAAATCAAAACTTTAAAAATATGTAAATGCTTTGATCCAGAAATTCTTCCCAGAAGCTGTTCAACAGAAACTTTCATGCAAGTGTTCAAAGATATCTGTTCAAAGATGCTTATTTATGCATTGTTTGTAATAGTAAGTACTGGAAATGACTTAAATGTCCACCAATAGAATGAAAGAGATCTATATATATACCAACAGCAAAAGATGTCCAAGATATAGTGCTAGATGACAAAAGGTTATAAATCAGTATTTTTTGTTGATATATATAGATATAAGTAAATGCATAAGAATATCTCAAGAATATACAGCAGAGTATTAATAAGGGACAAGATTATGGAGATTTTTTCTGCATTTTAAAAATAATGTTCACTTAAAAACAATAAACATAACACACAGGAAAAACAACAAAGAAACAAATAGAATAATACAGAAGGAAAGAAATTAAGTAAGTTTTAGCAATATTTTCATGTGGGAGTATCAAATCTTTATTTAAACAACATGTTTTCCAAGAATTGGAACAGTTTAGTTGTTTCACCTGCAGTTTTCTGAGTAGCTAGAAGCTGTGAACTTTGACTCAGTTACCCCTCTCTTCATCCGGGTTGGTTTTGAGCTTTCAACAAAGCTTTTCACCTGAGCTTGCTCTTTAAGAGACCTGGATTCAGAACATATAATAGCGAGCGCACGCATGCCAATTTGTTTACCGCAAGTCTCTAAGAGGAAATCATGTGCATCTGTCTGTTTACTTTTCCTTGGAACCTAGAAGGTCAACTCTAAAAATAATCTTGCTCAGTGTCAGAGCTTCCTGACACCAAGGTACATGCCTCACATGCTCTCTGCAGTTAGTGCCCTATGCCAGGTGTATCCAGTTCCCCAGAGGGCTCAGATCAGAGAAGAGGGGAGAGCAGCTGCCAGCTCAATTATCCAGCTATTGATTCATTTAATACTGGATACAAAGGAAGCCCCTTAAAAAAAACAACTGTACACCTTTTCCATGGCTACAACTCTAGACTAGTGATGTTGAACTATTAAATGTTTATTGGCTGCTTGTATTTTTACTTTTGTGAATTTCTAAAGGAAATATTAAAAGAATTTCTGAACCAGAGCCCATGGCTATTTGACTTTGCAATAGACACCAGCTTCTACCTCTTCTGGAAGGGCCCTGAAGCTCTTGTTGAATGAGTGGGCCTGAGGAACTATGCTTGTACCTGGGAAACACGCTTTATTTGCCTATCCTTCATCCCATTCCTGCCTGGTTAAACCTTCCATTACCCCATGCTGGACTGGGGCCACATTGTGAAAGGTCTTGAAAGCCAGACTATGGATTCTGAACAAGGAAGTAAGTAGATGAGAGCTCTGCTTTAAGAAGATTAACCTGGCATCAGTGTGAGTGGGGAAAGTGAGATAAGTTAGAAGTCTATTGTCCACGTCAGAAATAATGAAAGCCATGGGCAGAAGAGAAAAGAATAGAAAGACGGTAATTGAAGAGGTGAAATCTACGTAATTTTATAACTGATTGGATCCAGGGTGCAAAGGAGTTCCACATGTTCCAGAAGTTTCTAAGAATTGTGCTGGGAAATTGGTGGTGCCATTAAGGAGGCGATGTCCCCAACTGGGCTCTGAGCTCATCCTTTTCTGCCTCTTCAGGGTCCTCATGCCAACTGTTTTTTCATTTATCTTCAATTATTTATTTTCATTGATTCCTTTCCATTTAAGCCTAATCAAGAATCTCCCACATTTAAAAAACAAAACAAAAACAAACCCTGTCCCTTGAGAGATGGACTAATATCCTCATCTTATACATAGGCAGTCAAGAAATGCTATCTATGATTAATGGAATGAAAAATCAGCTTACATAGGTTTTGAAGGTGGCCAGTGGAGAAACTGAGAATGGTGATACAACCACTTTGGATGAGAGATGGCAAAGAGAGGTGTAAGTAAACTAAATTCTCACTTAACATATCAGGAAGTTAATGTCTAAAGCTGATAAATCACGCAATAGTCATATTAGAAGATTAATTAGTGATCTGGAGGTTACCACAACACAGGCATTTCAAAATGGTTGCCTCTGGGCTGGGAATGAATGGTTTGGAGGACTGTTGCTTTTTTGAACCATTTGCATGTATTTCTTTGATGAAGATTTTATTTTTTTTCAATATGGTAAGGAGAGAGGCCTTAAAAAGGAATCCTCCCTAAACTCACATCTCCTATGGCTACCACTATTCTTCTTACCTAAAATATATTCCTTTATATTAGTAGTAGCTAATCTTTATTGAATTATTGTTATGTGCCATGCAGTACGCTAATCACTTTCACCATCTCATTTAATCTTCACAGTGAACTTATTGCAACTAGACATCTTGGAGAAGTTGTCTGTGCTCACATCCACATTTGCATACAATCAGAGCTGTCCTCAACCCACTGCACACTGGTTTTTGCCACCCAAACTCAACTTATACTGCTCTCAATGAGGGAACCCATCATTTCCATGTTGTTGAAACTGGTTATATTTTCAGGATCTTTAACTCTACTCCTCCTCTTCCTTTGCTTCCACTTTTTGGTTTACCTCTGGCTTCTTCCTCTCAGTCTACTCACGTCCTAAATGTTGGTATGCCTCAGAGTTCCTTCTTCAGACTGCTTTTCCTCTCTACTTATAATCCTTTTGGACTATTCACATACTCCTATTGCTTATCATTGATGAGACTCAAACTGCTGTCTCTATCCCAACCCAACAGTTCTTTCTCCTGGGCTACAAGCACATAGATCACTGGCTATCTGACATCCTGATCTGGGTGTCCCACTGGCATCTCAGCTTAAGAAATCCCAAGTGAAATACATCAATATTCCCCTATTCTTGCTTCTTCTGTGTCTCTCTCTTGGTGACTACCACCATTCACACAGTTGCCCACTTCCAAATGTGAACATTGTCCGTGATGCCTTAGCTGCCCTCCACATCTAATAACATGTAATAATTAACCACCTGTACAGTCTTTATTCTGGATTTCTCTCTACTCTTCCACATCTAGGGGGCTACTACCTTAATATGCACCATGATCATCTCTTATCTGGACTATGGCATTCAACACAAAATAATTGGTCTCCCTGCCCTCTCCTCTTTGGACCCATCTTGAGTTCATTCTCTACATTGCAGCCAGAGTGATTCTTTCTCATATCCATATCTGATCTTGCCTCTCCTCTGCTAAAAGCATTTAATGGTTTCCTGTACCCTCAATGCTTCTTCCACACAGAACTTCCTACAGGGTCCCAATTGTCTTTCCCTATTTTCAGGCATTTGCACTCACTGTTCCTTCTGCCTGGGATCATCCTTTCTATCCCATTCTCTTCCTTTCCAATTCCTATTAGTCTTTCTTTCTTTCTTTCTTTCTTTCTTTCTTTCTTTCTTTCTTTCTTTCTTTCTTTCTTTTCTTTAAATTTTATTGGGTAACAGTGTGTTTTTCTAGGATCCATCAGCTCCAAGTCAAGTAGTTGTTTCAATCTAGTTGTGGAGGTCGCAACTCCGTGACCCATGTGGGGATCGAACCGGCAACTTTGGTATTATGAGCACTGCGCTCTAACCAACTGAGCTAACTGGTCTTTTTTGATTCAGTATCGATGTTTTTCTCTAAGATGGAGGCTTTTTGACCCCAAAGGCTGAGTTAGGTGCCCCTTCTGTGCATTTCCGTAGGACGCTATCATAGCAGTTGCCACACCACTCTATTTCCCTGTATCTTCTCTGTCTCTCTTACTAAACTACAAACCTTTAGGGGGTAGATGGCATATTAGTTATCTTGGCAGAGCGTGTCAATTCATTGAGTAAATTATGAGAGGTGGTCCTAAGGATTGCAAAGAACATCAAATCTGGATTCAGATTCAGACCTAGATGTTTATCTCTTTCTCTTCTGAGTCTTGTTTTTTTCAGCTGTAAAATACAGATCGCAGTTCCTTCCTCACAGAGTCATTTGTGAGGATTCACTGAGGTACCTAGCACAGGATGTAGCACACAGGAGCTTGGGGGCAGTGTGTGTTCCCTTCTCCCACTCACAGCAACCAGAGAATGTGGGTTCTCTGGAAACCTAGTTTGAGGGAAAAAGGATGAATTCAGGGGTGGGTCATGCAAGAGGACAGGCCAGCAGGGAGCAGGGAGTTGGGCCTGAAGCAGGAGCTGGAGGTACAGGTTTGGAAGTCCTCAGTGTAGGGACACCAAGCTGGGGCCTCAGAATAAATGAGACTATACCTTGGGGAAGGCTCAGGCCTAGGTAGCAGTAAAGAGATTTGCCTTTGCAAAAGGAGGAGGCGGAATGGTCTGCAGGATGTTTGAGGAGAACTAGGACAAGGAAGGAGAAGCAACAGTGTCACACATTGCAAAGGAGAACATGCTTGTGGGTTTGGACTTAATGAGGTCATGGATGTCCTTGGAAAGAATGTTGATGGCTGTAGTTAATCATTTGTTTTAGTTCAGAGTAGAAAGAGGGGGGATATGTGGGACTTGGAATTCCAGAGCAAAAGCCATCTGAACTGATAAGCAGGGAAAAAGGGCTGAAGATAACAGTAGCAGCAAAAACTATTCATAAATTAACCACAGGGCTGAGTTGGGGCACACGTCAGTGCTCAGATGCCAGGGACCTTCTCCACTTCTCACCCCCACTCCACTAACTGCTGCCCCGCTGAAGAACACCAAGGAATAACCAGGCATAGATGGCAGGAAGCTGTGGAAGCATATACAAAAGCGTATACAGAGAGGTGTTTTTTTTTAAGTAACTACCATTTATTCTTTTCTGTGTGTCAGGCATTGTGCTGAGTGTCGTGCATATTACATCATTTACTCCTTACAACAATCATTTAAACTAGTATAGTGAATTAATTGTTAAGAAAATTAAGGCTTAGAGAAGTTAAATAACCTGTTGGAATTCAATTGGTAAGTGATGAGCTGAGATTAAAAGTGGGCCCTCGGACTCCAGGGCCTTTGCTCTTCACTGGCCTCTGGCGTGGGGTGGGCAGCATGGGTAGGGGGACCTGGAGAAGTCTAGTCTGGGAGTCAAGGGAGAGGCATCGCAAGGCTTCTGAAAAGGTAAGGAGCCTGTTATATGTACATAACCCATCTCCCTGACTCTGCCCAGCCAAGTAGTGAATGAAGTTTTCTGGACACCAAAGCCTAGAACCATCTAGCACTGCATAGTCCCATAACACTTTCTGTACTGATGGAATTTTCCTATCTGTTGTCTAATACGGTAGCCACTAGCTAGCCACACATGGCTATTGAATACTTGAAATGTGGCTACTGTGACTGAAGAACTGAATTTTTTATTTAATTTAATTCTAACTAATTTAAGTTTAAAAACTGATACTTAGTTATTGGAAAATTTTAAATATATATATTTCTTTTTTTTCATTAAAAAGTAAGTTTATTTTAGGCTGGCTATTCTAAGGTACACTTTTTGGGAGATGTGGATTTTAACTGGATCTTGAAAGATAAGATAGGATTTGAATTGGTTGAAGTAGGGGTGAATATTCAAGATATAGAACAAGATAATAAAAAATCAAGGAGAAATTTTTGTGCAAATAGGTTTGGAGGGGCAATGAACAAATCAATTTGAGCAAAGCAGAAAGATTTTTAAGAATAGTTCAAAGCAAGTCTGGATAATAGGATTGATCTTTAACATCTAGATAAATATTTTGATTTTTATAAGGTTGGTAATAGGTATATTTGAAAAAATATATATTGTGTTTACACAATAAACTAGTATTCTAGGAAGATTAATCTTGCAAACATAGTTTGAAACCCAAATGAACTCTTCCTGGAATTCCAAATATGAGGGTCCAGAAATAGTTTGTTTGTTTTTTTTAAAGATTTTATTGGGGAATTGGGGGAGCGGGAACAGACAAGTTGCTGTCTTTTTGTTCTTCAGTCTAGTTGAGGAGGACATTGCTTCACTGGCCCATGTTGGTATTATCATTGTGCTCTTCCTGGGTGAGGCAGTCGCTCGCTGGCCATCACGAAAGCTCATGCCTGCTGCTAGCCAGCCCCACTGCAGCCTATGCTATTGCCAGCAACTCATGGCAGCCCAGCTCCAGATTGAGCTGTTGTTCACCATCTTAGATATAGAGGGCGCAGCGTCACTGGCCCTCATGTGGGATTCGAACCGGGGCCCTGCTGCTCAGAGCTGGCGTCCAAGCAAACTCCTAACCAACGCGCCTCTCGGCTGGCCCCAGAAATAGTTTTATGTGTGTTACTAAGATCAAGAAGGTTAGGAAGAAAGAAATGGCCATTCTAGCTATGGAGCAAACTCTCATCTTTCAATGAGACAAATTTAAATCCTGAGGATTTTCTTTTGTTTTGTAAATAAAAATTAAAAGGCAGAAATAATCAATTTGAACTGCCTGTCTGCATGACCAAGGATTTGCCTATTATTTTTTTGACATTCAAAATTATTTTATATTAGTTTTAGGTGTACAGCATAGTGGTTAGACATTTATATAATTTACAAAGAGATCCCCGCAATAATTCTAGTACTCACCTGGCACCATACATAGTTATTACCATATTATTGACTATGTTCTCTATGCTGTACTTTACACCCCTGTGACTCTTTCGTAGCTACCAATTTGTCCTTTTTAATCTTTTCACCTTTTCCACCCAGTCCTCAACCCCCTTAAAGTATATTTTGAACAACTTAATACATGAAACTTTTTCAATTTACATTTTTGTGAAATCTAAATATAGTTAGCATCGGAATTGATATTTACTGTACTTGTAATGTGCACTAGATTGCAAAGACTTATATGAAATAAATAAATGCAAAATAACTTATTAATAATTTTTAACTGGCTACATGTTGAAATAATATTTTTAATATGTTGGTTTAAATAAATATATTATTAATCTTTCTTACACCTCTCACCCTTCAGGTAGGGAAGGCATTAGGTACCTCTCCAGAGTATTTAATTTTAAAAGATAGCAAGGGTCATGTGGATGCTTTACATAAAGGAGTGACTCATTGTCATTGGATTTCAGGTCTCAGGGAGGTATTTGGTCTTCTAGAAGTTTCCATTGATAGGTGCTGGTGGCACTCTTTTTGGACTTCCAGGATTGTCCTGATTTACATGTTCTGACCATGCAAACTCTCATGTTTGACAAACCTTGAATCCCAGTTTAAGGATCATATATATATATGAAATTATCAGTCTGTCTATGTATTTTGCTACTCTACCTATTCCTAAAAATGGGCCTTTCGAGGAGTTTAAAGGACACCTACAGTCACAAACCTGTCTTGTTCAACCACAAATCTGATCAGGTGCCACTATGTGAGGTTAAAATGCTAAAGATTGTATGTCTCCAAAGTCTGTTCTCTAGAGCCCCTATTAAAAGGGCATGTGGGGGCCGGCTGAGTGGCTCAGTTGGTTAAGAGCGCAAGCTCTGAGCAGCAGGGTGGGTCACTGGTTCTATTCCCACATGGGCCAGTGAGCTGCGCTGGAGCTGAGCTGCCACTGAGCTGCCAACAGGTGGCCGGATGGCTCAGCTGGTGAGAACACATGCTCCTAATAACAATGTTGCCAGTTCGACTCCCACATGGGATGGTGGGCTACACCCACCCACAACTAAGATTGAACATGGCACCTTGAGCTGAGCGGCCCCAAGCTGCTGACAGGCGGCTATATGGCGACTAGACTTGGAGCTGAGCTAGCTGCACCCTCCACAACTAAGATTGAAGGACAACAACTTGGCTGTTCCCCTTCCCCGATTCCCCAACACTTCTTCTTCCCCAATTCCTCAATAAAATCTTAAAAAAAAAAAAAAAGGATATGTGGTAGTAGTCTTGGTTTCTTTATATGTAAATTGGGAAAAACAACAGACAGAGGCCATTTGGGTGGACTCATGAGGGGCTGAGAGGACAAAATGAATTCATATGTGAAAAGTGCCTAGATCAGTGTCTGTAATATAATAAAACTTCAACTCAGCATTAACAGTTAATATAAAATAGGTGTAGAATACTTCTAAATGTGTGCCACAACTTATGTGGTCACATCTGATAGACATCTGAATTCCAATTAGAATATTTATTGGAAACATACTAGACTGTCTTACTCAATAGAAGGAAAAGTTTGGAACAATCAAACCCCAGGAGAGCTGGGTACAGATGGATCTCAAGAACTTGAACGCTGCAGGTACTCTCTATCTCTTGTCACTGTGCTTCTGTGTGTTAACTTCATTCTCACTCACTGCAGAAGGGCTTCCTCACATAGCCAGAAACTAACAACTCTCAAGTCTACTTCTTGCAACTTCCTCCATTGGAGAGAGTCTCTTCTCAGTTATAGCGTTAAAAAAATCCAAAGGAAGGACTATGTATGAGTGGCCTAGCTTGGGTCAGGCACCCATTCTTAGACCAATCAACCTTGGCCAAGGGAGTCAGGACTTATAAGAGCATGATTGCTCCTGTTGGAACCCTATAGTTGGAGATTGGGAGAGAAGTTTCCAAATGTAAGATTGGAGAGAATTTTCCAAATGTAAGGGAGGTTGCTGGGCAGACCCTTGTCATGCTCAGTCAATGGCTGGGGACTGCTGAGGAAAAGCAAGGCCTCAGCTCAAATACTGCAGCAGATCCCAATGGAGCTGCAACTTGCAGCTGTTAGCTAACTGCTCCCTTCACAGCTGATCCCTAAGTTCTTGAAGGGACATTCAAACAGCACACCTATCCATGGTCCACCCCTGTGCTGCACAGATCTACCTCTCCACACAGGCTCATGGAGCAGTTTCTTCATGCTCCTGCATTCTGAGGGGTCAGAGCTCTTGTTAATCATACCCTTGTCAGGTTGGGATTTCTGCATTTGTCCATTCAAGGTCACAGTTCAACAACAGAGTGCCAGAGGCACTCATGTGGGTCACCTGAGTTCCACACATATTCCTCCCCACCTCCATCATGTAATAGGAGACCTGCCTCCATTTCCTGATCAGGGACAATGACCTCTTCAAAGATGGTGACTCTTCTTGTCTGCGGTTCCCTGGGCACAGAAATCCAAAGTGCCCAGACAGCAGCCATGGTTTGTAGTTCACTGTGTCCACTGGCAAGAATGTGCTCTCTAACCAGTCCCTCCAACCCTGCAGAGCCCAGAATTGCAGGGATGGGAAAAAACCCTCCAGAAAGTCATTAGGAGTGACTGTTAAGTGGAGCCACTCCTGCTTTCAGTTCTCGGTTCCTAGGCGCCTATTTTCTTCCTCCTGGGGACACAGCACCATACAGAGGCATCTGATTCAGTGCATGTATTGCATTCTGGAGAAGTACCCAGTCCTTAAGAATCCTACCTCCAAGATGACGTTTTATAATCAACAACCAGATTATGAGATCCTTTAGGGTAGGGAATCAAAGCCTATTCACCTATGTAAATCTAGAGTCTTTCAGGTCACCTGGAATATGATACCAAAGTTCCATATGTATTAGTCAACCAAATGAACGAATCAATTAATGAATACTAAATTGATTTAAAGAAATGAATGCTGGATGAGTACAAGGCATTTGGGACTAGAGAGGAATGTAGGATGGCTACAGAATTGGTAATGTCATTCATAATCATGTTTCAGCTACAATTTATAAGGTGATGACTCCCGAATCCTTAATCCTTATCTCCCACCCTTACCTCTATCATGAGCTTCAAACGAACAGTTGCAACAGCAAACTTGATGTTAACGCCTGGATGTTTCCAAAGCACCTGCAACAAAACATGTTCAAAACTGAAATCATTTTCCCACTAACTCTGTTCCTCCTTCTCCTCTCCTAATGCCATCCAGATCAGAGTCTTAAAAGTCATCCTAGACTTCGTCTTCTCCCTCAGTCTTCACATTCAATTTGTTACTAAAATCTTGTTATTTCTATTTCTTCCATAGCTCTGGAATTTGATTTTTCCTCCATTTTAGTTTCCTTCCCTCCAGCTATTCTTCCTTACTGTTCATTGTCCTTGCCATTGTCAAACTGATTTTTCTAAAATGAAAATTTAATCATGCTTCTTTCTTAAGATTGTCTAATAGCTCCTCACTGCTGTAGGATAAAACCCATACTTATTGGTTAGTCTGACTTAAAACGTCTTCCTCGCTTACCGTCCTATAAGGCTGGAAGCTTGTGGTAGTGGGGATGGTATTCTCATCATCATCGTTCAAGTTCCTTACACAGTTTTTGAAACCCAATACAGTTTTCTTAAATGAATGAATGAATGAATGAATGAATGAAGAGATAAGACCTCAAATAGGGTTTGAAGATTGGACTGGGTGGATAAAATACAGATAGAAGATCTAATCTGTATCCTTCTAACAATTATTGGGCTACTAAGTTGAGTTTATTGATGAAAGAGATTCTTTGCTGTTAATTTTTTTGTATCTCCATGACCAGCCAAGTGCTAGGCACATAGTAGGTATGTACTCAGTAAATATTGGATTAATTAATTAATAAATAGATGAATGGTATTGTGTATTCAGCCAAGCGAGCATTTATTTATTTTGGGAAATATAATTCTCACTTAAATTACAGAGCAACTTATTTAGGGAAGAAATAAAAACTCCATTAATTCTTTGTGAAGAGGCTGCTATGGTGGCCAGATACCTGAGCAAACAGACCAGGCCTCAAGACAATTTAATTAAGCACATTTTTTATTGACCAGAATATGGACCTGCTGTTGGAGAGGGCATCTGTCTTCCTGAGGTTGGTGGCTCCAGCATTAGATTTATTAACTGTAACCAGACCTGGCTACAGATGCTGCCAAAACAAGGATATCCATAAGTGTTGTTACTGGATGCTAATTTTGGATAAACTTTAAATCTTTCAAAATGAAGATTGTATGTTCTAATAAGTCATAAATATTATCAGAGTTTCCTTTTCAGTGAATAAACTCATATTTTTTTGTAGTTGGGACACATAATGGACATGCTGGCATTTAATACTTATACTGAATTCAGAAGTCAAATATTTTACAAGGTCCTAAGGAATTTGTTTTCAAAGTAGTGTGTTATGAAAAGTGACCCTGGTTGCAATATGATCACTCCCTTCGGAGAACTTACAAGTGAACTTAGTTAAAGCTTCTGCCAGCATGATTCTAGCCCAAAGAATAACAAGAATATCTCCAGTCGCCAGTAGCTCTTCTTTACTGCTTCTCCTAATGCCTAATTTGGAGAAATTCCATTTTGCTCCAGGTTCAAGTCTCTGGGTTATCTCACCCCTGGACTTTTTTCCAACTGTTCGATTTTCTAGAGGTTTCAAGGAAACTCAGTGGTCTATGACATAGTATCATTCACTCAAAATACAAAGTGGTAGGTTGGTTAAAATATCAATGGTCAAGACTTTGTAAAACTTTTTTTTTTCTTGAAGGAAGGGCATTAATCGACCTATTAATTAATTGAGGAGGTTAAAACTTAATAACCTTGGCTAATTTTCCATCATTAAACCGGAATGTGGCTAAATGTTTTCTATTTTCATGCAACATGAAATGGTTTTTCTTGCCTCCAGTTTAACTAGCTAGAAACTTCAACAGATAAAGCTTCAATCTTAAAATGAGGTGGTTGTCTTTTGGCCCTCTGGGGCAGAGAATGGAGAAGTGGAAAGGAAGGAGGCCAACTTATTCATCCTGGTCACCAAGAGGCTTGAAGCCTTAGGAGAAAATTCCCCCGAGATGATAGAATGTCATTTACAGTGCTCTAAAAAACTAATAAGGCAATTTGATTTTTAATGCTTCTGCAATCTTAGTGTAGTGACTTTTTATAGCACTGAGGTGTGTGTTTAAATGTACATCAAAATGTCAAAAGGGGCCTCTAGACATCACTCTTCTTCCTGTTTCCAAAATGGTTTCTTTCTTAATTATTTGCAGACTTACACCTTCATTTGAAAACAATTTGAAATGCCCCTAACTAGTTGTGAGCAATGTTGGTCACCTGTGCATCAAAGTTAGGAGAAAATGCAGCATGGTTGGAATTTGGTCCCTAGGAATACTCCTGGAGGCGTGGGGAGGGGGTGGGGGGGGAGACGAGACAGGGTTGTCAAGTGATTAAGAGCATTGGCTCTGGAATCTGGTACACTAGGTTTGAGTCCTGGGTCCACTGGTCACTATTTATGAGACTTGTGCAAGTTACTTAAACTCTTATCGGTGAAAACGAAACAATAATAGTACCTACTGAGCATAGCATAATGTCTGGCAGAATAACAAGTGATTGGTAAATCTTATTAGCAGAAAAGAAAATAAGCATCATCATGAGGAAAACATTATACGTGTAACAGGGTGAAATGCTTCTCTCCCTGAGTCTACCTTAATTCCAGCCTGCATTTGTATAGATCTGCTAATTCACTGAAGGAGTGCTGCCTGAGACTTGAGTAACTTCCGGTGTGGCCAACTGGGAACAAAGATTTGGTGATTTTTCCCTCTTTCTTGGATCTGTCTTACGTCTTACCCTGCCCTTTCTTCCTTCCCAGGATATATATGGCGCTGGACCTTGCAGTGCTCTTAACATGGATTTGAGAAAAATACAAATCTCCCATCTTATCATGGTGCCATTTTGATTAAAAAAAACAAAACAAAACCCTTTCCTTATTCCAAATTAAATGTTAAATATTTGATGTGCCGAACGCATGGGCCTTTTGACTGCAACATGCCCCAAGATTTTGTTTCTAGGTCCTGAGGAAAATATGTGTAAGATATGGGTTCCATCCTTCCTAGGCTGATTGGAGAGAAGAGATATGTATACACACATATATTTGACAAATATTGTAAATTGATGTGACACAGTTCTGAGTGGGCCAGAAGTCAGGGAAGGTTTGTCAAGGGTGGTATCCAGATAAGCTGACTACAAGGCCAGGGGCATTCTCGGGGCTGCCACAATTGCATAAATGACTCCCCTTGTCAACCTCAGTGAGCATCTTAGGTACCTCAATGGCTAAGAATTCATGGAGTAGGGAGGTAGGGGGGCTTAAAATGTCATTGGCTGTTTTATTTTTTTAACTGAAATGAAAACATTTTCAGTTTGGTCACTTGAAAACAAAGATTTGTTGCCAGCTTAAAAATACTTATTTTCCTTAAGTAAAGGAAATACTTTACCAAATGTAGAACAGAAATAATTCTCTGCCACAACAAAATAAAAAATTACTTATGCACCCATCTGTGCTTAGCTTTCTTTAAAGATAGCATAACAGACATGATCCTTGGCCCTGAGATACGATCAAAACTCTGAACCATCCAAGTTTGTATATAGTTTAATAAATCATGCTTAAGGAAAGGTGTGTGATCCAATTTAGTCCAGAGGAAATATGACAGTGAGTTTGACTAGGGTAGTGGCAATGAAGAGGGGGAGAAGGATATAGATTCATCTTTATAGACAGCCTATTTTACATATGAAATATTGTTAAGGAGAACAAGCTAGTAGGTAATATTTTCCAAAAGACTCTTCTCTAGAGACAATAAAGGAATTTGGTTCTCTATTGTAACCAGAAACTTTATCAAAAGATATTTTTAAAAATATCCCAAACATTGACACGCTAGGGGTAAAACTATTGGAATGTGTTTCTTGGAACACTACTCATTCATTTATTCTTCTGTTCATTTAAAAATTAATTTACTGGGGGCCGGCCAAGTGGCGCATTGGTTAAGAGCTGGCTTGGGATGCCAGCTCTGAGCAGCAGGGCCCCGGTTCAGATCCCACATGAGGGCCAGTGACACTGCCCTCATGGGCCAGTGAAGCAATGTCCTCCACAACTAGACTGAAGAACAAAAGCACAGCAGCTTGTCCTCTCCCCTTCCCCCGATTCCCCAGCGCTGTTCCCCTCCCCGAATAAAATCTTAAAAAAAAAAAAAAAAAAAAAGAGTTGGCTTGGGACGCCAGCTCTGAGCAGCAGGGCCCCGGTTCAGATGCCACATGAGGGCCAGTGACACTGCCCTCTACAGCTAAGATGGTGAACAACAGCTCGACCTGGAGCTGGGCTGCTGTGAGTTGCTGGCCACGGCGTAGACTGCAATGGGGCTGGCTGGCAGCCGGCGTGCGCTTTTGTGAGCTGCCTTGAGTGGCCGTCCAATGGCTGGCAAGCAACTGTCTCACTGGGAAGAGTGCAATGATAATACCTATGTGGGCCAGTGAAGCAATGTCCTCCACAACCAGACTGAAGAACAAAAGGACAGCAACTTGTCTGTTCCCCTTTCCCAGTTCCCCAACGCTGTTCCCCTCCCTGAATTCCCCAATAAAATATTTTAAAAAAAATTAATTTATTGTTTCCTACTTTATGCCATGAAGTGTGTATTAGATACTGCATATACATTAGTGAACAAAACAGATATGTTTCCTTCTCCCATGGAACTGGAGAAAGACAGACAATAAATGGGTAAGCAAATAAATCACTATATAATTACACATTCATCCATTTACTTATCCAAGAACTAATATTGACCACATATTATGTGTTGGAGAATATTTTGGGTTCTGGAGATTCAGTGATGAGCAAAAATAGACTAGTTTCCATCTTTATGGAACCTACATTTTGAGGGGAGAGGCAACTTACTCCAAGAGTCACACTAAAAAAGGTAAAGTTGTAACTATGAAAGAGGTATGAAGGAATAGTCATAAGGAAATTTAACCTCATAAGGAGGTCAAGGAAGGCTTCCCTTAGGAAGTGAAGAATGGATGGAGAACTAAAAGACAATGAAGAGTTAGATAGCAAAAGGAGGGACAGGATGGACAGGAGAGCATTCCAGACAGAGAGAAAAGCATATGGCTAAGTCCATGGTATGTCTTAGAGGTTGAAAGATGGTGAGTGTAGCTAGAAGAGGAAAATGAACCCACAAAGCAGATAGAGAGGGAGCAGCTGGAGGTGAAGAAGCAAACCCAGAGAGTACTGGTCATGGAAGCCCTAGGAAGAGAGTGTTTCAAAAAGGAGGACTTGGACAACAGAGTCAAATGCTGCTGACAGGTTTAGTAACACAAGAACTGAAACTATTCCCTGGATTTCACAAAATGCAGGTCATTGGTGAGCCAGAAGCAAAAATGGAGTGTTTGAGAGTGAGTGTAAGGCAAGGAAATGTAGGAAACAAAAGTATAGATTAAGAATTGCATTTGATCACATGTAATGAAATCTTTTGACAGCAGTTTAACTAAATAGGGTTATTCTTTTTCTCACATAACGAAAATGACAGAGGGTGGCAGTTCAGACTGGTACAGTGGCTCTATGATATAATCAATGTTCTAGAATCCTTTCTGCTCTGTCATTTTCAGTTTGTGGCTGTTTTTTGCATCATAAATGCAAGATCAAGGGAAAAGGCCTAGTGCCTATCCCAGGAAAGCAGAAATGTTCTATAAATCTCCAGCTGACTTCAGCTCAATGTCACTGGCTAGAACTATGTCATATGGCCACTCATAGCTGCAAGGGAGCCTGGGAAATGTAGCTCTTCAGTTTGAGCCATTGCTGCTCCTAACAGAATCAGATGGATATTGAGAAGGTAACCATAGCAGCTACACAGCACATACAAATCACGCATTCAAAAAATGTGTTCATAAAGGGAAGAAGAGAAATAATAAGGTGATGGTTGGAGGGCAATGTGGGATTGACTTTAAAAAAAATTGGGAATGACTTGAATGTATTTAAAACTTGATGACAAAGGTCTAATCAGGAGAGCGAGATTGAGAGTTCAAATACAAAAAAACAAAAAAAGATAATATTTCTTAGAAAGAGGGAGGGAACGGGATCTAAATCAGGAGAAGAGGGATTAACACTAAAGAGAATAAGGATAGGTTTTCTACTATAACAACAGGAAGAAGGAAAAGTAGGCTTATATGTTTTATATTGAGACAATGAAGCTTCTATTTCCTCTGTAATGTAGGAGGTGAGGTTCGCTGTTGCCAATGAGAGAGTAGAAGAGAGTGATCAGAGCTTTGAGAAGTTTGAGACATTAAAGTTTGAAATACCTGTCGGAGAGAAAACTGATTAAGTATAAAGGGAACAAATAAACTGCTCTCAGGGAATGTTGTCTTGTTGCCTTTCCTAAGGAAAATATTAGAGAATTAGCTTCAGACGATCAAAATGACTAGAAAAACATCAACATAAGGCCTGGTGTTGAGCATGAAATATACAATTACTTATAGAACTACCCACACCCATATCCACACCAGCTAAATATCCTCCCATCCTCATCATTAACACAAACATCATTTATTCAACAAATATTTAGTGAATATCCTCTACATGCTAGATACTTATGCATGTCATGTGGTATGCTAGGATGGGTTGGAGGTAGGTGGGAAATGGAGCCTGGGAGAAGGATGCAGTGGGAAAGTAATTGTTAGAAAAGGTAGACCCTCTCTTAGCTGGGAGATGCATAGAATTCTTAACATCCAGGCCCAGGAAGAGTGGATAAACTCCACTCAGGTAATGGCATGCAAGGGGTGGTCTGATCTGAGTGGTGAGATGGGAGTGGTAGCATCTGACTTTGGGAGCTCTGGGCAATTGTCATGGAACCAGGGGCAGACCTGGAGTCAGATCAATTGGAAGTAAGGGCTCCTAGAAGAGCAATTTAGCTGTGGAGATGGCAGTTGCAAAGTTCTAACAGGTTTCAAGCAGAACAGGTTTCAGCAGGCCTGCTTCCTACTTGGCTGATTGCTCAAAATGCCAGCCTCAGGAGGCTGCAGGAACCTAGATGTTAGATCCCCCTAAGTAAAGGAGGCTGATAGGCTGCTCAAGGAAATTGGACCTAAATAATGGTGCCCATGTCAATAGCTAGGTTATCCTGCTTATGTGTCTATATTAGAGTGCCTAGTGCAATAGAAAAAATTTATATTTCTATATTCTACTTACCACTATAAAGAGAATACGTCATCCTCAGTTGGGCAGACAGCAATAATAACAACTACTATTTATTGCACTTGCTACACGCCAGACAAATCTTCTAGATGCTTAATGAGCTGTACCTCATTTCATCTTCACAATAACCTCTGAGTTAGCTATTATTGCTCCCATTTACAGAAGAGGAAACTGAGCCTCATCCAGTAAGTTTATTTGCCCAAGATCACATGGCTATAACTGGCCAAGCAAGGATTCTAGTGCATGTGTGACTCCACACCTACCATTATGCCATAACTGTTACATCACACTGTTCCAGTGCAGTATTGAACCCTAATGAGTGTCACTGAAATAATAATTGGTATGCTTCTTTGGTAAACTGGGATCACAGCCCATATCTTAGGATTTGTTGCTAAAATGACAAGACCATGCTGCCCTCTATCAGCTTCAGTGACATTGGCCACTGGTAATTTTCAGAATAAGAATAGCTGACAGGGCCGGCCGAGTGGCACGCTGGTTAAGAGTTGGCTTGGGACACCAGCTCTGAGCAGCAGGGCCCCGGTTCGGATCCCACATGAGGGCCAGTCACACTGCGCCCTCTACAGCTATGATGGTGAACAACAGCTCGACCTGGAGCTGGGCTGCCATGAGTCGCCACTGATGGCATAGGCTGTAGTGGAGCTGCAGTGGGCTGCCTTGAGCTACCGTGAGTGGCTGGAAGCCAGAGTGAGCAGCCGGCAGCTGGCATGAGCTGCCAAGAGTCGCCGTGAGCGACTGTCCAGTGGCCGGCGAGCGAATGCCTCACTCGGGAAGAGCGCAATGATAATACCAACATGGGTCAGTGAAGCGACATCCTCCACACCTAGACCGAAGAACAAAAGGACAGCAACTTGTCTGTTCCCTTTCCCCAATTCCCCAACGCTGTTCCCCTCCCCCAGTTCCCAATAAAATCTTAAAAAAAAAAAAAAAGCTGACATTTATATTGTGATGTATACTTCCAAAAACATTTTACTCAAGCTTGCCACATATATTGTGAGCATTGAAGCCTACACATATACACAAAAATCAATGCAAAATTTTTAATGAACATGAATTCCGTTTGTGGTAAAGACTATACTCATAGCAAAATTATTCAGTTTTTCTATAACCTGCCATTTAAAATTTTATTTTTACTTTCAGAAAAGTAAAAGAAATGATTTAGGTTTTTAGGTTTTCCATGCTTGTTTGCTTATCACTTTTTTTTTTTTAAAGATTTTATTGGGGAATTGGGGGAGGGGAACAGCGTTGGGGAATCATGGAAGGGGAACAGACAAGTTGCTGTCCTTTTGTTCTTCAGTCTAGTTGTGGAGGACATCGCTTCACTGGCCCATGTGGTATTATCATTGCGCTCTTCCCGGGTGAGACAGATCAGTCGCCGGCCTCTGGACAGCCACTCACAGCGGCTCTTGGCAGCTCACACCGGCTGAAGGCTGCTCACACTGGCTGCCAGCCACTCACGGTAGCCTATGGCAGCCCATTGCAGCCTACACCATTGCTGGTGACTCACCGCAGCCCAGCTCCAGGTCCAGCTGTTGTTCACCATCTTAGCTGTAGAGGGCAGTGTCACTGGCCCTCATGTGGGATCCGAACTGGGGCCCTGCTGCTCAGAGCTGGCGTCCCAAGCCAGTTCTTAACCAACACGCCACTCGGCCAGCCCTGCTTATCGCTTTTTTAAAAATTAATATTTTTTACTGAGGAATATGTGTATCACTTTTTGAAGATACACCAATGTAGACAGAGTAGAAGCTCTAAGTATTACTCAGCTTCCACGATGATCATTTGTCTAGTAAATTTGATGGCATGATTGCTAATAGAGATATCTCTTAAATCCTTTCTGATCTAATTACTACTTCACTCAGATAATATCTTGGTGTTTCCACATCATTGTTACAATTACTGACTTACATTAATTAATCATGGGTGATGTGGGGGACATTTGATATACTATTAAATGCTATTGTTGAAGTTAGCTCACTATAGTTCACAATGTATTTCTGTTTTACCTGGGAACACATTATTTTTGAGTTTTAGCTTTTGGTTTAGTTTCAGTTTGAAAATGTATTTGTTTGGTATCTGTTGGCCCCACTGAGTTGGTCCACGTTTACCACATTGACAATCCAATCTGAACGTTTTTTCTGTTAACACAGAAACAGAGAAGAAATTCATCTGCATAGATAATCTATTTGCTGTGTCCATTCAGAGAGTTTCGTGATGCTCATAATCCTATAGGTTTGATGCCAATGTAGGACAGTTGATTTTCCTGGTTCTGATCCTCATGCAGGCTTTTTCAAGACATGACAAAGTGGATCAGGAAAGGGAGTATGAATATTTCAATCAAAATCTATTCTGCTATTGGATAAAGCAAATAAAAACAATAACAAAAGGATACTTAACCATTCTTGAGAGCAGAGCCATAATATTGCACTTTTATATAAATATAACTATAGTTCAAGGGTTTTTTTAAAGGAATTTTAAGATTGAGATTTTTCTCTCTTATAGCTAGAAGATAATACCTTGTTAAGATGTAGATTTCTTAGAGAACTTTTCTTATACAAAAATTTCAAGTTAAATTCTGACCCTTTTCTAAGGCCTCAAATTACCTTTTCTTTCTCTCTTCCTTCCTCCCTTCCTTCCTTGCTTCCTTCCTTCCTTTCTTCTTTTTTAATTAAAGTTTATTGGGGTGACAATAATTAGTAAAGTTACATAGGTTTCAGGTGTAAAATTCTGTAATACATCATCTATATATTACATTGTGTGTTCACCCAGAGTCAGTTCTCCTTTCATCACCATATATTTGATCCTGTTTACCTTCATCTTCCATCCCTCTCCCCACCTTACCCTCTGGTAATGACTTTTAAAATAGATATACCACATATCTTTTTATCATTTTTCTCTCAGTTATAGTTGATGGATATCAAATTCCTAATAGTCTGGAATTGGTTTAATAATATGATCTGATAGTGCTATTTGTTCCCACCCCCCCTTCTTTTTTTGTAGTCATTTACTTTAAAGTAATTATAATTTTATAGATTCAGGTTTATCGAGTTGCATTACAAGCTACTTGGCGAATTATTTATTTTAGCCCTTCCAGTTATATAATTAATTTTTTTTTTAGTATTTTCTTATAATTGCTTCTGTAAGGTTTTTGAACTTAGACAATTATTCACTTTCCTAATCAAAACCCTGTTTAACATTTTGACATATTGTAATTAAATAAAAATAACTATATCCTATTTACAAAAGACACACTTAAAACAGCATATCAAAGAAATGTTAAAAATAAAGGAATAGAAAAAGAGTCACTAGGAAAATGTTAATGAAAATATGGATATAGCACTTTTATATTTATTATTCTACTTGAATATTATTCAGTATAGCACTGCAATACTGTAAATATATAACTGTTTTATGGACTAATCAGTCTGAAGAAAAACAGGTAATAGCAATGACATCCTAAACCCATTGTATCATCCTTACCTACCCCTAGCCCATTGCCTGTAGCATCTCCCACAACCCAGTAGGTACCAGTTCCAGTTTCCCCAGGGTTTTTCTACTCACTGTCAATGGGCTCTAGATGCATCCCCTCAAAATCTGGCACTGAATACAACCAATTACACTTGTAACTGGAGATCAACGAACTTTAAAGTCAAAATCCTTGATCTTCCCCCAAGCCCAATGATATCTCTGCCCCAACCTAGCTCCTTGGAAGCCTTCCATGTCAGCTCCAGTTGAATTCCATCCCAGGCCCAAGATCTGGCTGCATCTCCATCCTATGAGAGGCTTCCCAGGGTCCTGGGTCTTCAACCTATTCTGTAGAGACCTTCAGGCCTCGACCTCCAGCCTTACCACATGGGCTCAGAGCTTATCCTCCTCTGTGCAGCATTTAAGAGCTGGCCAACCGTGGTAGTCCTCCTCCCTTCTTTTTTCTCAACTCCAACAATTACATTTATCCCCCCAGGCTTATTCTTCCTAAACACATATTATATGCTTAATGTTATACTCTTATGCTATTCTAGACACTTGGTCGCCAACCCTAGTTGTTTTTTAAAAAAAATTTGACCATGATCCACAATAAAAAAAGACATTTTATATTGTGTCAAAGTACATTCAAACAATACTTAGCCCTTTTCCACGTGGCAACACAATCTGATATTTTCCTTTTTAAAAATCCTCTACTTAAAAAGTTCAGCCACTATATTGATTTCACTAACCACTAATAATGGGTCAAGACCTTCAGTTTGAAAGCCATTGTTCTAAAGCCCTTGTCCCCAATACTCTTTTGGCATCTTGTTTATCAGAATCAGGTTAGATAACACAATGGCATATCTAAAACAATCACTGCCTTATTTCCTGGATTTTCTAAGGAGGAATCTTTGATGGTAGAAGGGCAATAGTCCCTGAGATATTAAAAAGGCACTTTTAGTTGTTGGAAATAGTGGAGATTTATTTAAAGTCTTCTAGAAAATATCCACCATCTGAAACTTTATTAAAGAGCACAGGATCGAAAGTCAGGCAACCTGAGTCCTTGTCTCACCTTGCCACTCACCGAGTGTTAGGAGGTTTATCACTCAGTCTCTCTGAACCAAGGGGTCTTGATCTAGAGGATGATATGTAAATCCTATGATGTATAAACCCTATTGATTCATTCACTCATTCATTTGCTCATTCATTCAACAAATGCTTCATTAGGTATATGCCAGGCAGGTCTCTCACTCCTCATCTGACAAATTCAAGCTGGGACGGCTAATGTTATACATCACATGTGATCATATGCCAGGGTTCTTTCTCATCAAATTTATGCTCCATCAGGCACCTTAGGGGAATGAGCTGCTTCATATAAGCATATTATCCAGAAAAATGATGCTCATTTATATAAACCACTTAATGAAAATCTCTCTAAAATGTATTAGAGATTATACTGTACCTAATTTCATTAATGGTTTAATTAGTTAACTCTAATAGTAAGGAGCTTAATTTTAAGATTTATGAATTCTTATACAGTTTTAATTTAAAAATGTCAAAAATGTAATTTTTGCTCTAATTCCTTCCATTTTATTTTTCCCCCCACTACTTTTTTCTATCTGTTTCTTCCTTCCTTCCTTCCTTCCTTCCTTCCTTCCTTCCTTCCTTCCTTCCTTCCTTCTTTCCTTCCTTCCTTGTTTCATTCCTTCCTTCTTTCCTTCCTTCCTTTACTTTTTAACTCCTTTAGTTTGTCACACCAGGTGAGTTGGCACAATCAGTTGTAAGAGTATTACTAAAAGCCATTCCTACTCCAACTTAGATAGCAATTGCTTAACTGTACACTAAGTGATTGTGAACTACATAAAATAACACACAAAAACCAAATTAAATGTATCCTCAAATCCCTAATTCAGCATAATCCTCAAAATACCCAGAGCCACTCCAATACCAAATGATGTGAGGGAAAATGTGATGGAGCAGAAGTTGAATTGAAGAGACAGCAGTCTTAATTGATTGTTAATTACACAAAGACATATGACCAAGTGGACACATTATTAAGGACTTCCAATCCTAAGGCTTTGGAAGGGGCTTATACAAATGAAGGGACCTGAAACTTTAGGTTCATGGTAAATCTGCTTCTACAAATATGAATTATTAAATGAAGGAGTGAATATGGTGAGCCACTTATGAGCATGACTATGAGGTTAAATGTATCTATATTTGATTTTAAAATTCACCATTTACTAGTTTGTGAATGAGCAAATTCATTTCTCTGTGCCTCTTTCTTTTTAAAAAAATATTTACTTCTTTTTTTTTCAGTTACAGTTGACATTCAAATTATTTTATTAGTTTCAAGTATATAGCATAGTGGTTAGCCATTTATATAATTTATGCAGTGATTTCCCCTGATTAGTCTAATACCCACCTGGCACTATACATAGTTGTTGCAACATTATTGACAATATTCTCTATGCTGTACTTTACATCCCCGTGACTATTTCATAACTACCAGTTTGTATTTCTTAATCCCTTCACCTTTTTCACCCAGCTCCACAACTCCCCTCCCATCTGGCAACCCTCAGTTTGTTCTCTGTATCTATGAGTCTGTTTCTGTTTGTGCCTCTGTTTTCTAACCTGTGAAAAGGGGATAATAATATCTAACACATAAATAGGGATGTTCTGAGTTATTGAAAGATAATATATAAAGCATGTAGTTTGGTGTCTGGCAGATGGTTAATGCTAATAAATAAGAGCAATACTTTTAGTTATGTTATATGACAATGATGATGATGACAGTGCTATATTGAATATGATAAGATACACAGAGGATGTTGAGGGGTATAATGCTTTTTGTTCCTATAATAAATGTTCCCCAAACAACAACTGTGATTAAATTTTTTTTTAATTTAAGTATAATTGGTACAACTGTGATTTTTAAAATTCCTTTCATTGACTTGGTTTTGGTTTTCAAAGATTTTTAAGATTCTGCAATAAAATCTGGTGGATAATGACTTAAAGAATTTTCTAACTTGAGCAGAGAAATAGCTTTGAAAATGTTCTGTCATCCATGGTGATTGCTTTATCCTGGCCATATGGAGTCAAACCACACAATCCAGAATTCATAAAGAACTCTCAAAACTCAGTAATAAGTAAACAACACAAAAATGTTTTTAAATGGGCTAAAGATTTGAAAAGATCCTTCATAGAGAAGATAGAGAGATGGCAAATAAGCACATGAAAAGATACTCTACATTATTAGCTATTAGGAAATTTAAATTAAAATCACAGAGAGATTCTCATTATTAGAATGACTAAAAGAAGAATGACTAATTAAAAGAGGAACACAGGGAGACCATACTAAGATTGACTAAGTATTGGCAAGGCTATGGATTGACTGGAACTTTCATACATTGCTAGTGGGAATATAACATGACACATCTGACCCAGCCATTCTCCTTCCAGGTATTTATCTAAGAGAAACAAAAGCATATGTCCACAAAGACATATACACCAATGTTCATAGCACCTTTGTTTGTAATAGCCCCAAACTAGAAACAATCCAAATGTCTCTCAACAGTTAAATAGATAAGGAAATTAAAACATAGCCACAAAATGGAATACTATTTAGCAATAAAAGGAAATGAACTATTGATACGTACAACAAAATGGATGAATCCCAGAATAACTATGTTCAGTAAAAAAAAAAAAAAAAGAAAGCCAGACAAACAGTAGTACATACTGTATGATTCCATTTATGAAAAATTATAGGAAATGTAAACTATATTGACAGAAAGTAGCTCAGTGGTTGGTTGCCTGGGGTTGGGGGTGGAGGCAGGAGGGAGGAATTACAAAGAGGCACAAGGAAACCTTTGAGGGTGATGGGTCTTGAGTATCTTGATTTGGTGATAGTTTTTCAGTCTATAGATAAGTAAAAACTTATCAAATTGTATACTTTAAATATGTGCCCTTTATTGTCAATAATATATGTCAAAACTACCTGATATTAAAGCTGCTAAAAGTAGCATATTTTCAACTTAACTTGCTCTTTAAAAATTTTTTTAGGTACAACATATGTAGCATTCACCTTCCTCTTAACCAGATCTTATAAAAAGGACCACAGTCACTCCAACACCACTTTAGAGGGATAGTGTAAAGGAGTGGGAATAGTAGTAGAAAGAGACAGAGGTCTTCAATTTTTACAAAAACCGACACCCATTTGAATTTACTGCTAGTGTTTCTCCCAGAGCCTTAGAGGAGGCCTGTGCATGTCAGGGGCTGAGGGAGATGACAAGGAACTAAGCACTCCTTGGATTTGGGGGAGGTGGGGTGGAGCGTGTAGATCCAGCAGAGAAAAGGACTTCCAGCTCCATGGGCTCAGAGCTGTGGTTTGGATATTAAGCTATGTGGCCTTGTTCTGAGGTCACAAGCTAGTAAGGCCTGAGGACATATCAGTTACACAAAAAATGGGACAAGTTTTGAAAGGTCAGTGGCACCATCCTCTGGAATTTATGCGTGATCACCCAGCACAGACCTGCCTAATCGCTCAGGAGATATATCAGCATGCTGCAGCACTAGAGTGTAAGACAAGACTCGTGGATTCTATTACTGTGTTACTGCTGCTGTGACTATTTGCTGATCTGTGACTGGAGGAAGATCATATAATCTCTGGGTGTTGGTTTCAGCACTAGTAAAATAGAATGACAAGAATTACCTCTTGGTGGTATACGCTGAAGTCTTCCTGTGGAAATAATTTTTATTCTATCTGAAATCTAGCTGATCTCTTCCATTATCTAAAGTTCCTTTTGCAGTTGGAAGAAAACTAGGGAAGTGAAAGAATTAGATAGCATAGACAGGTGACTCCAGGTGAGGCAACACTCCAGCACTGGGCTGGGGCTGCTGACGTCCTCCTCTAATGCCAAGGACACCTCACTGAGCCTTAGAAAGCCTGTGCAGGTGAGGGGTCCTGTAACTTAAGCCTCATTTGCTTCAAGTTAAATCTACCTCTGTCTAGAATCATTCTATTACATTTTCCCCCCAGTTTTTTCAAGTTACCATTTATTGGGTACCTACTTTATGCCAACCACATATATGCTTGTAATTTTTTCTCAACCTTGACAATACATTAGACTCACCTAGGGAGCTTTTAAAATATACCAACCTGGAACTGACTGAAACCAAATCTCTAGGGCTGGGGCTCGAGTACTGTTATTGAAAGCCTCCTGGATTATTCTAATGTACAGCTAGGATTGAAACTCTTGGCACACTATACTACTTTACATATGTTAATTTCTTAAATCCTTACTCAAACCTAAGAGATAGGTCTTGTTATCCTTATATATGAATAAACTGAGAGGGTTCCAGAGGCTAAATATCGTACTCAAGATCAAATTACATAACTCAAATTCAGATTGGTCTGATTTCACAGAACACTTTGCTATACCAGTTCCCATCTTTATATGCCTCTATGAGAAAGAAGCTTTTAATTCCAACTTTTGTAATTGGCAAAATGCAGTGATCAATAAAATACCACGTAATTATTTTTGTAGCGAATGTGACCTCCTTAACGCTAGTCCTATAAGAAGCAATAGGGTAGGGGCCGGCCGAGTGGTGCGATGGTTAAGAACTGGCTTGGGACGCCAGAGGGCCCCGGTTCGGATCCCACATATGAGGACCAGTGACACTGCCCTCCACAGCTAAGATGCTGAACAACAGCTCAACCTGGAGCTGGGCTGCTGTGAGTCACCAGTGACAGCGTAGGCTGCAGCCCTTGTGGCAGTGGGTTGCCATGGGCTACCGTGTGTAGCCAGCAGCCAGCGTGAGCAGCCAGCAGCCAGCGTGAGCAGCCAGCAGCCAGCGTGAGCAGCCAGCAGCCGCAATGAGCAGCCGCAGTGAGCGGCTGTCCAGAAGCTGACGACTGATCTGCCTCGCCTGGGAAGAGCGCAATGATGGTGCCAACTTGGACCAGTGAAGCAATGTCCTCCACAACTAGATTGAAGAACAAAATGACAGCAACTTGTCTGTTCCCCTTCCCCCAATTCCCCAGCACTGTTCCCATCCCCTCCAATAAAAATCTTTAAAAAAAAGAAGCAATAGGGTAAAGCCATATTCCAAAGTTCAGTTCTGAGTTGGAAGAGTCCTTTGTATCCAACAAAATTTCTGGTTATCTTTATTGAAGAGAAGCTTGCTAGTGACGAAAATCCTAAGTACCATCTAGGATTGGAACGGGTACTATTTGGTGTGGCCTTGGTGTTTCTGGATACAAGGTAATTAACAGTAACCCAGAATACACTGTACCTCAAGCCTACCCAGTTTCTCCTTCACATTATTTCCTAAATCCTACATCTTCCTTTCTCTTGGATTCATTGTTAACTTTGCTAGAGTACATCCCCAAATCATTATTTCAGTAAAGATCTGAAGGGGGTAAAATTTCGCAATCTTTGGATATGCAAAAGTAATTGTATTTTGTACTCTCACTTGAAAGCTAGTTTTTCTCATTATCATTTTTCCTCAGATCTTCTGTTGTCTTCATTGTTAGCAATGTTGCCAATGAGAAAACATGCCACACTGATTCTCATTCCTTTAGGCTTAGCCTGTTTATCCTTCTGGAAGCTTTTAGGATTTTATCTTTATGCCTAGTGTTCTAAAATTCCACCATATGTCTAGGTGTTACTTCTGTTTCATTCATCTTGGTTTTTGATTTGAAGACTTGTGTCTTAAACTCTGAGAAATCTTTTATCATTATTTTCTCCTTTCAGATTTCTAGTGCCTCTGTTACATGGATATTAAAACTTCTAGATCTATTTACACTCTTTGTCTTTTGAAATGTATTAAGGGAGAATTCGCTAGCCTCTATATTCTGCTCACTAATTTATTCTGCAGCTACTTCTCTTCTACTAAAAGACCATCTACTGATTTCTTCAAAGGTAAAAATATTTAATTTTCAAGTTGACTCTTTAATGTGATTGTGGTATCCTTTCATATCACAATGAAAATATTAATTTTGCTTATGCACCCAAAGAACCCCTCTGTTTGCTGTATCAACTCCCTTTCCTTGAATGTTTAGTTCTGCTTGTTGAATTCAGTGCTTTTCTTACAGGAGGGTAGGCTTTCCACAATATTTTGATTCATATATTATTTCTGTTATCTGTTGATTCTTAGTTTCTTGCTCAATAACTTCAGTGTATGTTACTATAGCTTGCCTTTTGTAACTAGAGGGAAGAGATATGCTGCTGGGAAGAATTTATCAATGATTTCTTTTCTGACGTGGGGTTTCCTGTCCCTCCTGGTGGTCAGGAGCTAGCTGAGGCAGCAAGGCCCTCTCTCTGGCTTCAGTGTCACACTTCTTTCTTTAGCCTATGAAGAAGCATTGCTGCTGCTTCCTATTTAGTAGAGTGGTAGGCAGGTTGGTGGTCAACCAACCTAGTTACTTCTTATGTAGTTCCTCAACTAATCAATTTGATGGATGTCCAGGGTTTGTCCCTCTCACTTGTTTTATCCATTGATTCTAGAGTTGGTATGACACTGAATTCTACCTTTATAGCCCTCCTCTCCTGCAAGATTTTAGACAGTAGTTTAAGTTTTGTTTTGTTTTTATTGGGGGAGGGGAACAGTGTTGGGGAATTGGGGAAGGGGACCAGCCAAGTTGTTGTTCTTCAATCTTCGTTGTGGAGGGCGCCAGTCACCATCTGGCTTCCCGGCGGCAGCTCATGGCCTCTAAGCTCAAGGTGCTTTGTTCAATCTTAGTTGTGGGAAGGCATAGCCACCATCCCATGTGGGAGTCGAACCAGCAGCCTTGTTGTTAAGAGCACACGCCCTATCCACTGAGCCATCCAGGCAGCAGCTCAGCCAAAGGTGCCGAGTTCAGTCTTAGTTGCGGGTGGGTGTAGCCCACCATTGAACAGGCAATCTTGATGTTACACCAGCTGAGCCATTCTGCCACCTGCTGGCAGCTCAGCAACATCTCAGCTCGGGCACAGTGTCACTGGCCTACGTGGGAATCAAACAAGCGGCCCTGTTGCTCAGAGCTCGGGCTCTTAAGCCAACTCTTAACCAACTGAGCCACGCGGCTGGCCCCTAGTTTTTTTGTTTCTAGGTATAGCTGATCCTGATATCTCTCAGGAACTTCTGAAGATTTCTGATAAAGGTCTTCCTTATTTTTCTAAGCTGTTATGTGTGTGTGTGTGTGTGTGTGTGTGTGTGTGTGTGTGTGTGTAGCATGTAGAAATTAAAAACCAGGGAAATAGTAGGTATCTAATAAATACTGTATATGTTGAACTCATGAAAGAACAAATGCATGTATGCATTTTGTGTTACACACACACACACCCCTTTCTGGATTTTAGGTGAGAGGTAATGCAGATGCATATTCTCAGCCCATCATCCCTTCTTGTGAATTACTTTTAGATTTGGGGAATGTGGAAAAGAAGTAAGGTATATTTTGTTTGTGTTTAAAAGAAGAGGAGGTCGAATTTCCTATCCTGAAGATAATAATGCCTTAGTTAGCAAAGATAAATATTTTATTCCAACTGGAGTTATATTTTATTTATTATACATTTGTTTCATAATTAATGTTTGAGCACTTATGAGTAAGACATGGGCTTGGTATTGGTACTGTGGACAGATGCACTTATATTTTTCTCAGTGTCTTTTTCTTCTCCTCTAGCCTACCTTGCCTCCTAAATACACATTGGCCAGAATAAAGCCATTGCAGTCAGAAAGATCTGAATTAAAATCCTTTCTCTGTCACTTATTAGTTATTGGGCACCTTGCAGGATATTCGGTCCTGTCCAAAACATCCATGGAGACATTTGGTCTATGCTAAAGGTCCTTGGTATTTTCTCCTGTCAAAAAGTCCATGCTTAGGAAAACATCACTGGGTTCAAATAGCCCATAATATTTGTTTATGCTTTTGGTTTACAGGATTAATACATTAAAAATACTATTATGTGTCATTGATCCAATAATTGTGGACAGTCTACAATCTAGAAAGGTTTAGAGGCAACATAATCTAGTGGCAGAAATACAGACTCTTGAACCAGACTGCTTGGATATGAATCCCAGCATTACTAATTAGTAGCTGTGTGACTTTGGGTAAGTTATTTAACCTTCTCATCTATAAAAATGGAGATGTAATAGTGACTACCTGTTAAATGAAGATTGTATGAGTTAATATTTATAAAGAAACCAAAACATAGTAAGTACTATGAAAGTACTTGAAAAATAAATACCAAATGGAGAAAAAGACCTGGAATGTAGTATCCACCTGAAGCAGCAGCTTAAGCTATTCCAGGAGACTGAACAGCTGTCCAGTACACAAAGTTGTTTAGAACTTATTTCAATTATCTGCTTAGATTTCTAATTGACTGGCTGGCTTCTAAGCTTCTAGAGAGCAGCGACCTTATTCATCTTTATATTAATGTCTGGGACTTGGTAAGCACAAAGAGACAAAAAGAGCCTTGTTCATGGAATCCAAAGACTTATATCTCAATCTTTACTCCATTACCTACTATTTGTCTTGGGACAATTTATTTAACTTTCCAGACCTATAGCAGTTAAATGAGGATAATACCTCTTTCAACTATTGTGAAGATTAAAGGATATAATAATTTAGGGAAGTGTCTGGAATGTAGTATCTGTTCCATCAACATGGTTTCTTTCCAGTACCAAGCTTTATAGATATGTAAATATTTTCAATATTATTTAAATAAAGGAGAATCTATTAATATAAGTATTCTATAACAATGTAATTTTGCAGAGTTCATAAGATCTGCTATGTCATATGTGACAGAAATTCTTTAAGAAAATACATAGAAAATAAATGTATAGGCTTATCAAAGGAAATGATTTCACTTGCTGGCTCCTTGGCCAGGACTTTTAACTTTTTTAAAATTGGGGAACAGTGTGTTTTTCCAGGACCCATAAACTCCAAGTCAAGTAGTTGTTTCAGTCTAGTTATGGGAGGGCTCATCTCAGTGGCCCATGTGGGGAATCGAACCAGCAACCTTGGTGTTACGAGCACTGCACTCTAACCAACTGAGCTAACTGGCTGCCCCCAGGACTTTTAACATTAATTGAGATAGAAACAGGTGAGATTAAAAAAGGAAAATACTGACTGGGGCGGCCGGGTGTCTCGGTTGGTTAGCGCGCGTGCTCTTAACAAGGTTGCTGGTTTGATTCACGCATGGGATGGTGGGCCGCACCCCACCCCCCCAACTAGATTGAAAACAGCGACTGGACTTGGAGCTGAGCTGTGCCCTCCACAACTAGATTGGAGACAATGACTTGACTTGGAGATGATGGGTCCTGGAAAAACAGTTACCCAATTAAAAAAAAAACTGATTGATATATGATTATAAACATCCCACATGGGACATATGGCAATAAATTCAAATTTATTCATTCATTTATACATTAAAAACTATTTTGATGGTTATTTATTATGAGCTAGACACTTTGCTATAGATTAGTCATTTTCTATGTAAAATCTGCACTAAATATAAATTACTTCTTATTTAGCTTTAGTTCTTAACCGATGACAAGCTAAAATTTCTTCAGATGCCGATCATTCATTCATTCATTCATTCAATATCTATTGAGACCTATTATATCCCAGGCATGTGCTAGGTGCTGGAGATACAATAGCTAATAGATAAGGCTTCAGCCATCATGGAGCTTACATTTCAGTTGGAGGAGGGGACAGATAAGCAAAAAAGTAACATAACTACAAACTGCGGTAAGTACTAAAACAGGATACAAACAAGGATGGAAGGTGGACAATAACAGGGGAGAGGGCAGGGAAGCTCTTCATCAGGGTGATTAGGGTAGGTCTCCAGGGCAGAGATCTTTGGTTCACTGCTCTGTCTTGAGCATCCAGAATATGCCTGGAATGCAGTAAAGCACTCATAAATGAATAAAAAGGTAATACATAAACTGAAACCTAAAGGCTGCAAACCATTCAAAGAGAAGGACATTCCAGGTAGAGGAAACAGCATGAACAAAGGCTCTGAAGTGGGAAAGAACTTGAAGTGTTTGAAGACCTGAAAGAGACCAGTGTGGCTGGAGCAAAATGATCAAGGAGTGGAGAACAGTGGGTAAGATAACTTGAAAAACTAGGCAAGTACCAGCCAGATCATGCTGGGATTCAGAAACAGTGGTAAGGAGTTTGTTATTTATATGATTTTTAAAAAATTGAACAGGAATAACCCTAGAAATACAGTTGTAACTAGAGTGAAGTACATCCACCATGCAGGACACTCTATTTCCATGACTCTGATGACTGAAATTGACAAGAGAAAGATCAAGAAACTGTCTTTACTGAAACCCCAGGAATGTTAGCATAGCTCTTAGATTTTTAAATGGAAATAAAACTCAAGGCCTTATCTTGAAGCCTCTTTGTTAAATCGCACCAGCACTAGAAAAGTAAACAATGTTCTGCACAGGTTTAAACAATTTTCACAAATCAAAAAGGAAGATAAGGTCCTTGTGGTTTGGGTTTCAGAAATAAAGTCATTGATTCTCTCTCTTTAGTTGCTTTTAGGGGTTCTGTGTAGAGCCACCCACTTGAATAACCTTCAGCGAATATGTTAGAATTGTGTTCCCTACCTTGGCTTATGTATAAGCCACTGAAGTAGGAAGAGCTAGCTGCACAGGTTGAGTATACATTATTTTCTTCACTCCTATCGACCTAATCTGTATTTCTTCCACTATCAGAGGCAACAGGTAAAACTATTATCCCAGAATGATCTGGGTCCATCAATGTGGGGAAAAAAAAGCATGTTGAATTACTCAAAGACTGCAGGATGACAACCAACCTCACCCTTCATCTTCTTCCATTCTCCAACCTCCACCCTTAAACACTAACTATAATAAAACAGGAACGCAACTTGGAATTATTGTGATAAATTGTTATAGGGGTGAACATTATTAAAACTTTCCTTTGTGTAAAAATAGTTTAATAAGAGATAAAAGGAAACATTAGATGTGAACTAGTTAGTTCAAAAGGAATTAATAGTTTTTGTTTTTAAAAAATTCAAATCAGATGTACCTTTTGTCACTGCTCTGTATTAAATACTTAATACACATTACTTAGGGGGCCGGCCGAATGGCTCAGCTGGGTAAGAGCTCGCTTGGGAGCGCGAGCTCTGTGCAGCAGGGCCCCGGTTGGATCCCACATTGAGGGCCAGTGATGCTCGCCCTCTACAGCTAAGATGGTGAACAACAGCTCGACCTGGAGCTAGGCTGCTGTGAGTCACCAGCGACGGCGTAGGCTGCAGCGGGGCTGCAGTGGGCTGCCGTGAGCTACGGTGAATGGCTGGCAGCCAGTGTGAGAGGCCGGCAGCCGGTGTGAGCTGCCGGGAGCCGCTGTGAGCGGCCGACCAATGACCGGCGACCGATTGCCTTACCTGGGAAGAGCACAATGATCATACCAACATGGGCCAGTGAAGCAACGTCCTCCACAACTAGACTGAAGAACAAAACAGCAATTTGTCTACCTGTCTGTTCCCCTTCCCCGATTCCCCAATGCTGTTCCCCTTCCCCAATTCCCCAATAAAATCTTAAAAAAAAAAAAAAGTTCTCATGAACTGAGCTCCTGTGTGTAGCAGGCCGTATGCTAGGTGCTGTATATCTCAGTTAATCCTCGTGAAAATAAAAGAGTAAAAAAAAAAAAAAATATATATATATATATATATTACTTCATTTAATCCTCACAACAACCCTTGATGTCAATTTTAATATTTCCATTTCATAGATTACAGAGGTTAAGTTACTTACTTAAAGTCACACAAATAACATTATTATAACAATGGCAAAGTCAGATTCAAACCCAAGTCTAACAATTTTTCATCACTTTGTATATATGTATAACATATTCAGTAATTATTTTATATTGACATTATTTGAAAATAGGTCAGCAAGGATTCTAAATAGTTTAACAGCAACCATCTTGTTTTGAAAACAACCCCTTTATATTTATATAGCATTTGTTATGAAGTGTTTTCACTGGATCTTTACCACATCCTTTAAGGTAGGCAGGCAGATATTCTAGAAAAGGAAACTGAGGCACTGCATGTGATCTCTATGTTGCGGCCCCTCCCTGGGGTCCTGGCTATGTCCTCTTTGTGACCTGCAAGGCTAGCCCAGAGCCAGAAACCCTTAAACATTTTAAACAGCTTTACTGGGGTATAAATGACTTACAATAAACTACACATATTTAAAGTGCACAATTTGTAAAGTTTTGACATATGTATACATCTGTGAAACCAATACCACAATCAAGATATTGACCATACAGGACACACCTGTCACTCCCAAAAGTTTCCATGAATGTTTACAAATGAACAAAAACCCAGTCTTCAGACTGCTAGGCTGGTGCTGCTTCTCTTACACTCAAAGGAAGCCTATGCTTTTGTATGTTATTTTAACCTGTTGTATGCTGTTCTACATTTATGCAAAAGAACATAATTGAAGATAAAACATTTTAATTGTAGAAGTCCCAGACATATGCTGCATGAATCATGTATGGAGTTTGCCATTTGGGAATGAGAACATCCTGCCTGCTTTCTGATGAATCACCGATTCCCAGTCCTTCAGAGACCTTGGCCGGGCCCTGCTCTTGGATTCCCGAAGGCAACCAGGTTTGTTGTGTCTTTATAGTCATTTTGTTTTCTGCTTAAGCAACTTTCAGCAGTACTTTTGCCATTTGTTGTCTCAATCTCTTTCTTTTATCTGCTGAGGGTGGTGGTGAAGCTCCTGGGCTCCTGAGCCAGACTGCCTGGGCTCAAATCCCAACTCTACCACTTATAAGATGGAGGGATTTGGGCAGCTTACCTCTCTGCAAAGAGCCTTGCAGTTTGATAGTAATTTTTGGTAAATGTTACATATAACTATTTTCTCTGGGAACTGGCTTATATACTTACTATTCAGCCCACATGGCAGAAGTGTCCAAAACTCCTGCTTCACAGGATGTCCTCCTCCCCCATCTCTAGTTTTTATATTTATACCTTTTAAGAGACTGGTCCACTAAAAGCAGAATTCCAGCCAAGAATATAATGGTCTAACTTGGAAAACAATTACTAAAATTAGTTTCACTTCTGTTTTTCTTTCTGGAACCAAGGAGTATTTTAACATTAATCTACATTAAAGGGTTTGGGGTGGTTTTTTTGGGCATATATATGTATAGATACACAGACACACACATATATATATGTATACATATATGCACACACACAAAGGTATAGAACAAATCTCTTACTACTTATTGCAATCAAAATCTGATATCCAATATTCTTTAGATAGTGAGTTATTCACTTTCAATGACATTGTTTCATAGCATATAAAATTAAGATGTTAGTTAACATGATCACTCTTTCTGACATATAATAGCTAAAAAGACACATTAATAAAGAAGTCATATTAAGTATTTTACACTGTCCTTGAAAGGGCAGACACCAAGAGTTCTTCATTGATTCCCAATTGTTCTTAAAACTATTGCCTCTTCTCTTTGCACCTTCTTTCCCCTGATCAAAATTTTTCCAAAGAATTGTTTATACTTAAGTTTCCACTGACTCTCCTTTCTCTCTTGAGCCCACGCCACTCAGGTTATCAAAACTACACTTATAAAATCCCACTGTGTTATCAAAACTACACTTATAAAATCACCAATGACCTCCATACAGTCAAATCTAAAGGACAAATCTCAGTTCTTATTTATCCCTCCTATCAGTATCAATTGACTTACTTGGTTGGTCTCTTCTTTCTGAAACACTTTCTATATTTGGTCTCCAAGACACCCTCCTCCTTGGTTCTCATCCTATATCAATGGCCATTCCATCTCTGCATTCTTTGTTGAGTTTGCCTTTATCTTTCCAATCACTAAAAACTGGAGTGTCCACGTCTCATTCCATAGACCTCTTCTCTTCCTTATCTACATACACTCACTCAGAGTTCTCATCCAGCCTGTGACTTTAAATATCATCTATATGCTATTGCATCCCAAATTCATATATCTAGCCCAGCTCCTACCCAAACTCCAGACATGGATACATATCCAACAGGTTATTTGACATCTCCATGTGGATATCTACAGGCACTTCAACAAGCCCAAAACTTAACTGCTAATCTTCTGGCCTATCTTGCTCTTCATCTTCTCTATTTCATAAAAGTAATTAACACCATTCTTCCACTTGTTCAGGCCTAAATCTTGGAATCATTCTTGACTCCTCTCCTCTCATAGCCCACATCCAATCCATTAGAATATCCAATTAGTTGTACCTACAAAACTTAGTCATAATCACACTACTTTTCACTACATCCTCTTCTGCCACCTTAGTCCAAACCACCATCATCTCATGCCCACCTCACTCAGTCACTTTTTTACTCTATGAAGTAATAGTTTTTAAATGTAAGTTAGATTCTTCATTTTCTGCTTAAAATTCTCCTATAGCTTCCCATTTTACTCAGAATGAAAAATCCTTAATCATGACCAATAAGTCCCTCTATGTCCTGTCTCTACCACCACCATCTCCACCAACTCTCTCCTTTCCTCTTGCTCTCCCTGTTATTCACCCCACTCTATCCACAATGTTATCCTTGCTATTCCTCATACACACCAAGCACACTCTAACTCAGGGCCTTTGTATTTTTAATATTCTCCAGATATTCATATGTAATGCCCGAACTTCCTTTATCAGCTCAAGCCTAACTATCCCATATAAAATAAATCCCCTCTTCTCTCTTGATACCCTATCCTGATTTATTATTTATAGCACTAAAAGAAACTTTTAAAAAATAATTGTAGATTTATATGCAGTTGTAAGAAATAATACAGAGGCCTGTATACCCTTTACTCAGTTTCCCCCAATGGTCACATTTTACACAATCTATATTATAGTATAACATCACAACTAGGATATTAACATTGATACAGTAAAGATACAGAACATTTCCACAGTTCCATCACCACAGGAATTCATGTTGTCCTTCATAGCCATGCCCACTTCCTTTCAGCCTCCAACCCCTCCTTAATCCCTGGCAACCACTAATCTGTTCTCCATTTCTACAGTTTTATTATTTCAAGAATGTTATATAAATGGAATCATACAGTGTTAACCTTTGGGGTTGGCTTTTTTTCAGTCAGAATTAATTCCCTGGTGATTCATCCAAGTTGTGTCATACATTTTTTTAACACCTGACATATACCAGGGGTACCAAAAAAATGTATACAAGTGGACACTTTGGTCAACGTTGCTCAAGCAGTAGAGTTCGTCATAATCAGAAGTGTCTGAATGCTGATGGTAACCACTTTGAGCACCTCTTGTAATTGCAGAAGTCAAATGTGACTTGTATTCATCTTTTGTTATAGGTATATATTATTACAATTTTCATATTTTCCTTTCTTAAAATGTGTATACATTTTTTTGGCACCCTCCATATATTGGGTTGTCGGAAAAGTCATGACTTATTTTTTCTGTTTTTTTGTTGCAAAAATGCGGCATGACTTTTCTGACAACCCAGTATTTGCTTATTAGGCTAAGCTACATGAGAGCAGGAAATCTATTTTATACATGGTACTTATAATGTAGACATATAATAAATATTTATTGAATAAATGTTCAAACATGACTTATGAGACCCTAAATGGAGCATGTTTACCTTTTCAACCTCATCTTTCACTTCCACAACACCCCCCAACCCTGCTACCCCACTACCATCCAGACACACTGAATAGTGAAATGCCATTCAGATACTTTAAACATCTTGCCATTCATGGCTCTGATTTTTTCACATTTGCTGTTCAGAACAGTGGTTCTCAAACTTTAGCATACACTGGAATCACCTGCATGGTTAACCTTATTAAAACACAGATTGCTAGGCTCCCATCCAGAGTTGTTGATTCATTAAGTCTGGGATAGGGCTAAGAATCTGCATTTCTAACAAGTTCCCAGGTGATGCTGATGTTGCTGGTCCATGACCCACACTTTGAAAAACATTTTTATTTCCCTCCCTACTTCACCTGCCTAATTTCTTACTTAACCTTTAGTCCTTCCCTCACCTCAGAACATGGTGTTCCATGGCCCACTGTAATTACCCTATCATACAACTTATCACATATTATAATGTTCTATTTACGTATGCTTTGTGCTTCTCTCCCACCAGACTATTATCCTCAGCACCTAGCACAGTCTGATAAGTACCACTCATGTACATGATGACTGAACAAGTTCCTTAATTTTGACACTTTAAAAGACTCTACTGAAACAATACCTTTATAGTCACAGGGTATTTAGAAGGAAGTGCTTCTATGTGCTAGACATAAAAGATGAAAACATCAAGGATCCCTTTATTGATAGGTTTAAGAAAAATATGGCAATTTTTTAATGTTAAGGTTTTCTAGGAAGAGTTTATTGCAATTCTTTTCAACCAAAATACCACACACTGAAATAATGACTGACAGCAAAGGTCAAGAATGCAAGTTAAGATACTTTACCCATTACTTTTTCAATAATTACTTCAAAGTCTGTATTTTGTTCTTCCAAAAGTGTACTCTTTTCCATTCAGACTAAACACCCTAACTCACAAAACTAACATAGCTAGGCCTTCAAATAACTCTTTAATTGAACCCCAGAGCTGGGTAGATGTTGAAATCTGAACATATTGTATTTGCTTTCACAGGTCTATAAACCATTATCTAAAATTCCAAAATAAGGGTAAGCTGAGTGGCACATTGGTTAAGAGTTGGCTTGGGACACCAGCTCTGAGCAGCAGGGCTGCCGGATGGGATCCCACATGAGGGCCAGTGACACTGCGCCCTCTACAGCTAAGATGGTGAACAGCAGCTCGACCTGGAGCTGGGCTGCCATGAGTCACCAGTGACAGCATAGGCTGCAGTAGGCCTGGCCGGTAGCTGGCGTGCGCTTTCGTGAGCTACCTGCCATGAGCCACCCTGAGAGGCCGTCCAGTGGCCGGCGAGAGACTGCCTCACCTGGGAAGAGTGCAATGATAATACTAACATGGGCCAGTGAAGCGATGTCCTCCACAACTAGACTGAAGAACAAAAGGACAGCAACTTGTCTGTTCCCCTTCCCCGATTCCCCAATAAAATCTTTAAATAAATAAATAAATAAAATTCAAAAATTAAAAAAAAGCTTTAGAAACAAAGTTTTTCAGAAGTTCAAGGCAAACTTATTAAGCAGCAAAATCTGATGTGAATGGATATGTGGTTATTGTATAGGTTATATAGCCTCTATTTATCCTAGTTAGGGTTAATATTAATGCATTTTTGTTGCATGAATATTAATAGGCTTGATTATAAGATGCTGCTCCAGACCCCACTGAGGTATTATAGAAAATATGGTATATGTATTATATTCCTGTGTAAAGTCCCAACAATTCTCAATTCTAAAACACATCTGGCCCAAAGGGTTTAAATAAAGGATTATGTGCCTATATAAAGACTGAAATACCAATTTCTCTTAATCTCTATTTTTTGTCTACAGTATTGAAAATATTTATCCAAATAATGTCCTCTATTTCTTTGTATCTGAAAAATTGGTCTTATTGAAAATAGCTTTCCTCATTTTATCTGTTTTAGTATTAGCAAAATATTGTTGGAAACTCAATGTTTCTATTCATATATGAGGCTTTCTTTTTAAATCAGGTTATAGGAAATTCTATACTTTGTGATCCTTGTGGCTCATTTCCATTAGATGAATCATTGTCATCCCCACATGAATCACCACCAGAACAACTGAAGTTTAGGACTAAAAAGTATTATGTAGTGGGAAACATATTATTTTGAAATGCATTTGAAAGGCTAATGTCACATTTACAGGCCACTGAAATTTAGCAATCTCAATGGATGAAAGCAGAATTTTTGTAGATTAAGAAGATGTAAAGGGGACAATATAAACAGATACTATAAAGAGCAAAAAAACATCTAAAATATATTTAGGAATGAACTGAACAGGAAATGTAAGGATCTATGTGAAGAAAATGCTACTGGGAAACTTAAAAGAAAACTTGGGTAAATAAAGGGCCACATGTTTTTAGATGGCATATTTGGTTTCAATGAGAAGTCATTTAAGTGAGCTTAAACTAAAAGAGAAGTTTACTTGATGGAAGAGAGATACTTTGTGTAGATCCCCAAGAGGAGAAAGAGTAGTAGGACCTTCCTAAGGGCAAAGCAGGACTTGGAAAACCTCAGAGCCCCAGGTAGCTACCCCACCACCCTCTGCTAGGGCCACAGGGCTTCTTAGCTCTGCTTCTCCCTGTGCATCTGCCTCTCTTTGCAGGCCTGCTTTCTCTGCACTCTAGCATATAAGTTCAACATCTTTCCCTGCTTTACATTTGTGTCACCATTTTTTAAGGTCAAGACGAGGTAAGACTAATTGCAAATGTCTGGGAGACAGAATCTGATTGGACCAGCTTGAATCAGTTTTCCATCTACCCCTAGTCCAATCAGCTACACCAGGGAGAGGAGAGTCACGAAGGTACCTTCTCATTAACAAGGGATAAGGATACAGGCTGAGACTTGTGGGAGTGGTGCAGCAAATTGAATAGCATATCCATTACAGATGAGCAGATTCCATATTGTGGAAAGGCAATATAATATAGAGGTTAAGAGCAGAGTCTCTGGGGCCAACCTGTCTGAGTTTGACTTTTGACTTTGCCATTTGGTTGCTTGACCTTCAATAAGTTATTCAATCTCTTTATGCTTCAGTTTCCTCATTTGTAAAATAAAGGTGATAATAAGGGTTGTTGTGTGGATTAAATGAATTAACACAAACTACATAACTACTTATTATTTTTATAAAGCTTCCATTTTCCCTAAATTAATCTACAAAATTAAGGTAATTCCAATCAAAATCACAACTCTTTTTTAGTTTGACAAAATGAGTTTAAAGTTACTATGGAAAACTTTATATATATATATATATATATATATATATATATATAGAGAGAGAGAGAGAGAGAGAGAGAGAGAGAGAGAGAGAATGGCAGGGGTAGAATGGGAAGAATAATAGATTGATGCAAGTTATTGTAATGTTCTAGATCTTATGTTGGTGTTTGTTTCATATTATATTTTTAAACTTACATATATTATAAAATACTATTTTGCATATATCAAATATATTTTTAAAAGACAATTCTTAAAGAATACTCTGAAAAAGATTATTACCCTGCCAGAAATTTTAAAATAATTAAAAAATATATTAAAGCAATACTATTGTCCAGTAACAAATAAATCAATGGAACAGAAAACAAAGTACATAAGAAAATTTAGTACTATATAAGTACCATTTAACCATTTAATTTGTAGGTAAGGGGCCGGACAAGTGGCGCGCTGGTTAAGAGTTGGCTTGGGACACCAGCTCTGAGCAGCAGGGCCCCAGTTCAGATTCCACATATAAGGGCCAGTGACACTGCCCTCTACAGCTAAGATGCTGAACAACAGCTCAACCTGGAGCTGGGTTGCTGTGAGTCGCCTGAGAGGGCGTAGGCTGCAGCCCCTGTGGCAGTGGGTTGCCATGGGCTACCGTGTGTAGCCAGCAGCCAGCGTGAGCAGCCAGCAGCCGGCGTGAGCAGCTGTCCAGAAGCCGGCGACTGATCTGCCTCGCCCCGGAAAAGCGCAATGATGGTGCCAGCTTGGGCCAGTGAAGCAACATCCTCCACAACTAGACTGAAGAACAAAACGACAGCAACTTGTCTGTTCCCCTTACCCCAATTCCCCAGCACTGTTCCCATTCCCCCAATTCCCCAATAAAAATCTTAAAAAAAAAAAGAACAGCAACTTGTCTGTTCCCCCTCCCCCAATTCCCCAATTAAAAAAATAAAGTAAATATAAAAAGTAAAAAATAAATAAAATAGGCAGATATCATGAACTAGTAATTCACAAAAATAGTCAATATATGAAAGATGTTCAGTTTTACACTTACTCAAGAATGCAAATTAAAACATGATAGGAGGGCCGGCCGAGTGGCACGTTGGTTAAGAACTGGCTTGGGACGCCAAAGGGCCCTGGTTTGGATCCCACATATGAGGGCCAGTGACACTGCCCTCTGCAGCTAAGATGGTGAGCAGCAGCTCGACCTGGAGCTGGGCTGCCATGAGTCGCTGGCGATGGTGTAGGCTGCAGTCCCCTGCTGCAGTGGGCTGCCATAAGCTACTGTGTGTAGCCGGCAGCCAGCGTGAGCTGCCAGCAGCCGCAGTGAGCAGCTGTCCAGAGGCCAGCGACTGATCTGCCTCTCCTCGGAAGAGCGCAATGATGGTGCCAGCTTGGGCCAGTGAAGCAACATCCTCCACAACTAGACTGCAGAACAAAAGGAGAGCAGCTTGTCTGTTCCCCTTCCCCCGATTCCCCAATAAAATCTTAAAAAAAAAAAAGGAAAATTTAAAAAAGTGATAAAGATCATGAAGATTGACAATACTCAAGATTAGCAAGGAAAGGAAGACACAGCTGCCATTCATATAATCTGTTGGTGGAAAAGTAGTACAGTAGTCCTGTAGTCCCCGCATTATCCATAGGGGATACATTCTAAGACCCCCAATGTATGCCTGTAACTACGGATTTCGTTTAGTTTATGAATTAGGCACAGTAAGTGATTAACAGCAATAACTACTAGTAAAATACAATTACAACCATATACTATAATAAAAATTATGTGAACGTGGTGTCTCCCTCAAAATGTCTTAATGTACTACGTGCACAGCATGGATACATTGGGACAAGGGACGATTCACGTCAAGGGCAGGACAGAGCTAGACATTGCAAGATTTTTCATCACGCTACTCAGACCGACGCACAATTTAAAACTCATGAATTTCTGGAATTTTCCCTGTAATATTTTTGGGCTGCAGAAGTAACTGAAACCAGAAAGCAAAACCATGGATAAGAAGAAAATTATTGTAAATACATTTTGAAGGGAGAATCTGATAATATTATCTAGAATCTTACACATGTGCATTTCCCTTGTTCCAGTAATTCTATTTCTATGAATATATTGTTAAGGAAATAATCAGGTATATGTATACATTTATACATAATAGTAATCTAGTATTGTTTGTACAAGTGAAAAACAAGTAAATACACTAAAAGTCCAACAATTTTGGTTTTGGTTGAACTGTATCAGGCCATTAAATGCCATTACATCCATACAGTCATTAAAAATGATTATGTAATCTCTTTTACCTGCAAAGATATTAGGCATTATTGGGAGAACATAACATGCTCACATTTTTCTATTAAAAAAACCAAAACACAATCCAAAACTTCACGTGTATACATAAAAAGTCTCCAAGTTTATATAGCACTATGTCAATACTGTTATTTCTGGATGGCGAGATTGTGGGTGTTTAACTTACTTTTACATACGTTTATGTACTTAGTATTGTACAGTTTTGCAAGGAGCAGGCAATTTTTAAAAGCAGTACTCTTCTTAGAATCAGAAAACACAAGGAAACTTAATTTACGGAGGAAAACGGGTGTCGGGAGAGGATGCTGACGGGGCTGAGGTCAAGTAAAAGCGCTCAACGACCGGAAACACGCTACCCGGGTCCTCGGAAATTCTGGGTAACGCGGGGAAGCCGCATTACCTCACGTGAAAGATAGCATTTACAGGAATAACTAATATCTTTTTCCTTTAATACATATATTAACTTGAGCGCAGTCTAGGGCTGTTTCCATCCTGAAACGCGTGCGGGGGAAATCAGGGGGGCGAAGGGTTTTTTCTTGAAAAGGAGCTCCTCGCTCCTCCCCCACCCTTTCCCTCACTCAGGAGGAGCTTCGGTTCGCCCTCACCCCCACCGCCCCGGGGAGGCCGTTTCTACGGGTGACAACTTGTGAGAACACAGAGAAGGAACATAAGCGAGCTACCTATCGTGACCAAATGCCTCCCTAAAAGCAGGATTCCAGCGCGGTGGAGCCGGGGGCGTACAGGCGAGGCACGCTCTGATTGGCCCGCGGTTCCTCAGGCCCGGCGTCGACGGCCGGGCGGCACGGAGCTGCGCGCATGCGCAGAGGTGTCCCTGCGCCGCGTCCAGTCATACCCATGCCCTTGTGGATGCGCCAGTTGCGAGAGTGGGCGCAGCGAGGCAGTGGTTAATGCCTGGCTTTCGTGAAGAAGGCAGCGGGTTAAAAGTAAAAGTCTTCGCACCCGAAACTAGCAGGGCGCAGGACTCAAGCAAGGATTTCCTCCAAGGCCTACGGCTGGCGTGGGTCTACACAGGAGGAGGAGGAGGGAGAGGCGAGGCCCAAGCAGAAAGGTTGGGTCAGCAGCTGCTGGTCGCTGCCTGCGTAGCGAGGGGCTGGGAACGCCTGTGCTGGAAAGCGGGAAAGGAGGAATCGACTACCCATAACAATCCCAGCTATAGACCTCAGTGGACAGCGAAACTGCCAGAATAATCTTTTAGTAGGTGATGAACAGGCACACACCCTCCTGTTACTCGCGAGGGTCACTGTCCTGGTTATTGGGAACGGATAGACCTAAGTTAGCTTAAGCTTGTGTTTGGAGTGGAGGTTGACAACCAATTTTTTTTTTAAAGATTTTTTTTTTAATTGGGGAATTGGGGAAGGGGAACAGCCAAGTTTTTGTCCTTCAGTCTTAGTTGTAGAAGGCGCAGCTAGCCCCGCTCCAAGTCCAGTTGCCATTTGGCCGCCTGTCAGCAGCTTGCTGCTGCTCAGCTCAAGGTGCCTTGTTCAGTCAATCTTAGTTAGGGATGTAGCCTATCATCCCATGCGAGAGTCAAACTGGCAACCTTGTTGTTAGGAGCACGTGCTCTCACCAGCTGAACCATCCTGCCACCTGTTGGCAGCTCAGCTGGGGTGTGGCTCACTGGCCCATGTGGGTATCATACTGGTGGTGACGCTTTTACCCAGAGTTTGTGCTCTTAACCAGCTGAGCCACTTGGCCAGCCCTGACAACCAATTTTTGAATGACATTCAAAATAAGTGGTCATTGGGTTTGAGATATCGAAAGGACATTTGGGTGGAAATGTTTATGTGAGGTATTTTAAGGCAATCTTTGTGATACTTGTAGAAAATGGATCCCTAATTTGTTACTTGAGGGTATTAAAAACAATAGGTAAGCAGTGTTGTAAAATTAATTCTGTTCTTTGGTTAGTTATCTAACTTTATGATGATTAATTTATAGCTTTGCTGTAAAAGTTTAACGTTTGGGAGAAGAATCACGTAGTGAATGATGTTCAAAGGAAAAATTAAGAGTATGCTCATCTATGAAACTTCAGACTTAAGTATATTTTAAACACAAATTACATAATTAAGTGATGGAAACTTTATGGTAGATTATATTGACCCACTGACTACTAATTATAATTTTAAAATTCTCTTAATTTGTAGATATTTGAGAGCCTTTTACTATTTTATTCTTGGCATATTATTTTAAATGACATGAAAATTTTTTATTTCAAAATGAATGCAAAAAGAATATGAATATACACATTTTAAAGAAGAGACACTTAAAGTTTAACATTACAAGTTTTTTAAAATGAAAAATGTTCAAAATATAAGTAATTAGATGTTTATTTAGGCACATTAGAAAAATATAGATAAAAAGAAGGGGGAAAATCTATTAATCCCACTATACAGAGTTAACTGCTGTTAAAATTTTAATGTTATTTTTGTTTTTTCCTATCATATAGCTTACAAATATGGAATCACTAAACAGTATGTCCGATAGAGACCTTCTAGGTGTTAGGACTATGAGAGACTTCTTTGTTAGATATTTTTGTTTCATTTGGATTAATATAGTGAGCAAGCATACTTTTCTAATCAGAAAAAACAAAGATATTGAAATGAATATATTGTGAACATTCTGTTCATATACTTAAGTATTTTATAACTACATTATTGATTTTAAAAGAATTCATAATTTTGAGAATAAGTATTTTACAAAGTGACTTTTGCTTTACTAAGAGAAATTGAACATGTTTGTCTTGTTTTCCTATGAAACTCCACTGAAATGAGAAAATGTTAACCCACAAGGACTAAGAGAGTCCTTGTGAGAAAGAAACAAAAGAATGAGAAATGTTGGTGTGTTCTTACTGGAAGAAGGAAAGGGGGTGAAGAAACTATTGGAGCTAAGAAAGCTGAATTCAGAGGGGAATGCCAATTAGAGGTAAAGTAATTCATATTTCAGAAATCCAGAAAGGCTCTGTAAAGGAAAATTTGATTTTTCTCTTCTACTGTCAATACTCTGACACCAGATGTTTTATCCCACACCAACCAGTTCTTCAATTCTCAGTAGACACTATTGGAGTATCCTACAAATTTAACTCAGTTCTGACACTGTCAGATCCCTGAGGTTAAGGACTGTGATGGTTCATGTTATGTGTCAACTTGACTGGGCTAAAGGATGCCCAGAGAACAGGTAAAACATTACTGGATATGTCTGTGAGGGTGTTTCTGGAAGAGACTAGCATTTGATTCAGTAGACTGAGAAGAGATCTGCCCTCACTAAAGTGGCATGCATCATCCAATCTCATGGGGTCCCCAAAAGGTGAAGGAAGGGAAAATTTTCTCTTTTTGGAGCTGGGATGTCCTTCTACTCTTAGAGATATTGGTACTCCTGGTTCTTGGGCCTTTAGAGTCCAGGAGTGACACCATCAGCTCCCCTGGTTCTCAGGCCTTCTGAATCAAACTGAATTATACCATCGACTTTCCTGTTTCTCCAGCTTGTAGACAGCATAGTGTGGGACTTCTCAGCCTCTATAAATGTGTCAGCCAATTCTTGTAACAAATCTATTTACGTACCTACCCACCTACCTATCTATTATGTATTCTATTGATTCTCTTTCTCTGGAAAACCCCGTCTCAGCCCTCAAGACTACTCTCACTTTCTATGCCAATTGCAAGTTCAGGTTGTCACCTGTACCTCTGACTGACCAGCTATAAATTGGGGTTCCTAAGACTCCCTCCTCAGGTCCAGTAATTTGCTAGAATTGCTGACAACTCAGGGAAATATTTACTTATGTTTATTGATTTATTATAAAAGGATACAGCTCAGTAACAGCCACATGGAAGGGATTCATAGGGCAAGGTAGGGGACAGGGGCACAGAGCTTCCATGCCCTCTCTCTTTTGTGCACTACCCTCCCAGCACCTCCACATGTTCACCAACCCAGAAGTTCACCAAATCTCCTTGTTCAAGGGTTTTTATAGAGCTTAATCTCTAGTCCTCCTCCCCCTTTCATGGAATTCTGTGAGTGGGGCTGAAAGTTACAACCTTCTAATTACTTAGTCTTTCTGGTGACCAGCCCCATCCTGAAACTATCTAGGGGACCCTCCTCTAAGTCACCTCATTAGCATAAACTCAGATGTGGTCAAAAGGTGCTCATTCTGAATAACAAATATTTGAAAATAGAATCCAGTAACATAAAAAAAGAATAACACATCACAACCAAGTGGGGTTTTATGCAAGCCTGGTTCAATATTAGAAAATTTATGTCATCTACCAGCTTAAACATCTAAAGCAGAAAAACCACTTGACTATATTAATTGATACAGAAAAAGAATTTGAAAAGTTAAGCATTGATTCATGATAAAAAAAAAAAACCTCAGCAAACTAGGGATAAAAGGAACTTGCTTCAACATGATAAAGGCATCTTCAAAAAACATACAGTTAACATCACTTTTAATGATGAAAGGCTGAATGCTTCCCTCTAAGATCAAGAACAAGGCAAATCTGTGTATCCCACTACTCCAATTCAACATCATACTGAAAGTCCTAGACAGTGGAAGCAAGAAAAAGAAAGAAAAGGCATACAGATTGGAAAGGAAGAAAAAAACCTTCCCTATTTGCAGATGACGTGATTGTCTACAAAGAAAACTCCAAGGAATTACGGTAAAAAAAAAAACTAGAACTAATACATGAGTTTAGCAAGGCTGTAGGATACAAGGATACAAGGTCAACACACAAAAAAATCAATTGTATTTCTGTATCCTACTAATAAATTGAAAAACAAAATAATAGCTCCAAAAACTGAAATACTTAGGTATAAATGTATCAAAACATAATCTCATTGCAATAAAGTGGAACCTATTTTAATTTTTCCTGAGTTCCCCTATGTAAATAGTTTTAGGATCATTGAATATTTATGTTTTTTTT
>NW_017731352.1:3571013-3586093 GCF_001890085.2 Hipposideros armiger
TCTAGTTGTGGAGGACGTTGCATCACTGGCCAAAGTTGGCACCATCATTGCGCTCTTCCCAGGTGAGGCAGACCAGTTGCAGGCTTTGGACGGCTGCTCACGGCGGCTTGAAGGCCGCTCACGCTGGCTGCTGGCTACACACGGTAGTCCATGGCAACCCACTGCAGCAGGGGCTGCAGCCTATGCCATCGCTGGCAACTCATGGCAACCCAGCTCCAGGTTGAGCTGTTGTTCAGCATCTTAGCTGCAGAGGGCAGTGTCACTGGCCCTCATATGTGAGATCCGAACTGGGGCCCTCTGGTGTCCCAAGCCAGTTCTTAACCAACGTGCCACTTGGTCGGCCCAGTAATTGTATTTATTTTGAGGGCTGCCCAATATTCTATCATATTGATATATTATCATAAATAAACAGCAGAATGTGAACTTTTTAAACAAGCCTGGATTTAAATTCTAGTTCCTGAAAAATTAGCAGTATAATTAGGGGCCATTAACCTTTCTCAGCCTTGGTCATCAATAAGATACAAAAAAATTAGGGTTGTTAGAGTTAAATAAAGTGATAAGAGGTAAAATAACTGGTGAATGGTAGATGCCCAACAAAGTAGCTATTATTAAAGTCATAATTTTAACCTTCCTTCTCCTTTTGGACATTTAATACTGTTTCTTGTCAGTCTATATGCTGGAGTCCAAGAATTGTTAGAATCTTGATTTTAGGACCTAAAATTGCTAACAGTTTTAGAATCTTGACCCTCAGGCTTTTAAATTCCTTATTTTGAAGTTCATCTACGGTGATAAAGCCATAGAGAATTGACTTACAAGGCCTGACTTACAAATCAAAATGCCAATTCATTAATAAACTAAGCAATACTTGTATTGGTTGCTTAGAAAGCATTGTCCTTAGTATTTTTGCTGAAAGCACACTTATTGATTCTTGCTGTCTATTTTGAACACTATTGTTCATTACCCTTCAGTTTGCATTGATCATGAGTGATATGACCTTGGCCATTAAGTATTCCAGATCTCCGTTGGCAGTAGTCCATGTAGGTAGGAGGCATGGGAGCTGGAGGATAAGTTTATTCAACAGACATAGCCTCCAAGGAGGGACTAGCAGTCCAAATAGAAAATTCCAGGAGAATCAGTGAATATAATTCCAATCTGAGGGACAAGGGGTAATATAACAAGGGATTTGGAGATAGTTTTTAGGTTCAGGAACAGGGCAAAGACAGTGACAAGGAGGTCTATTTTGGTGACATAGGAAGCAGCCAGCCACTGAAAACAATGGAAAAAAAGCAAATCTATAGAGAAAATATTGGCAAGAGTTATAAGGCTAGGGTTCAAGCTCAGGCTCCAGTCCCAGCAGGGAGCCAAATTTGAAAACCAGTAACTAAGGTTGAAGTTTAGTCAGACAAACTGGCCACAACTTGAGGGAAAGCTACAGACCCAGTGTTCATAAATATGCCCAAGGTCTCAGTTCATTGCCAGGATGGAAGGAAGAACTGTTCTCAATCCCTCTCACTTGTACAAAGAGAGAAAGCAGCTCACTTCAAGGATCGGCTCAGGGGCTTGGGGAGGTTTTAGCCATAAAATATGCTGTGAACAAGGAAATGCCTCCATAATATGAGTGTTATTTATAGTTGAATTGCAGTGTAGAATTATGTTTCTGAGATTTCTTGTTGAAAATCAATACCATCTGTATCAGTCAGGATCTAGGAAACAGATGGCACCGTCAAACTGGGTAATTAAGAATAGTTAAATAAAGGGGTTATTTATAAAGGCAAGGTTTAGAAAAAAGGAGGGATGTTGTAGTACCCCCATGGCTGGTAACAGTGGGTAGCTATTTCCACCCTTATGCTAGAAAGAGCAAGGGGAAGCAATGGTGGCTGAACCCTCGAGGGAGAAATATGTTATGAGGGCCACCTGACAGGAGCCCTAATTTTAGCAGAGGAAACAGCGAACCTATAGCTATGTGGCAGGGAGGGAGCCAGGGAAATAAATACCCCTTCCTCACTCTCTTATCAATTTCTTACCAGTACTAGCCCCCCTCCACATTCTCTGAACCCAACTAGAAGTCAGAGGGTAAGGGAGCCCAGTGATGCAGTCTATCTATATAGGTCAGCCTCTCAGGGCACAGAGTAGGCTGGAGAATGAATCTGAATGGGAAAATAGATTATTTATAGTGTGTAGGTTCTTATTAAATCTAATCAAAGTGTCACTTTCCAGGCCTCAGTATTTTGGCTTTTTCATCCTTTTTTTGCCTCTGACATCACATCTTGGATTTTAGGCTTACCTTTCTTTGAGCATGTGGCCCTCTGTCCACTAAACACATCCCCTGTGGAAGAGTCAAAGTAATCACTTCTGAGCCTCTGAGCTGCCATTTATTTCAAAGCCACAGTTTCCTCTCTCTTTGCTGCATCTACAGTGAGGATGAAGACCACTCTCAGCAATCAGGCGGTGGACATCCCAGAAAATGTGGACATCACTCTGAAGGGATGCACAGCTATTGGGAAGGGCCCCAGAGGCACCCTGTGGAGGGACTTCAATCACATCAATTTAGAACTCAGTCTCCTGGAAAGAAAAGAGGCTCCGAGTTGACAAATGGTGGGGAAAATAGAAAGGAACTGGCTACTGTTCCCACTATCTGTAGTCATGCACAGAACATGATCAAGGGTGTTACACTGGGCTTCCGTTACAAGATGAGGTCTGTGCATGCTCACTTCCCCATCAACGTCATTGTTCAGGAGAATGGTTCTCTTGTTGAAATCTGAAGTTTCTTGGGTGAAAAATATATCCATGGGGTTTGGATGAGGTCAGGTATTGCTTGTTCAGCATCTCAAGCCCAGAAAGATGAGTTAATTCTTGAAGGAAATGACATTGAACTTGTGTCAAATTCAGCTGCTTTGATTCTACAAGCCACCACAGTTAAAAATTTGGATGATATCTATGTTTCTGAACAAGGAACAGTTCAGCAGGCTGATGAATAAGATCTAAGTAAGTTGTCCAGCTACAGAAATAGGTGATTTCCTCAGACTTCTTTGTGATATTTTAAAGGTTAAATAAAAGCTATGTATTGATTTGGGGGTTGGGGGGAGCCAAAACTGCCCCAGAAAGGGAAATTTGGTTTCTGTAAGTGAGACAAAGCCTGTAACTGGAGGTCCTACTTTTTAAAGTATGGTTGCCAGTAATTTAGTTGAAGTTATAGGCAGTCTTACAAAGACCTGTGAGGAAACAGAATCATAGCTCTAGGAGGCAACCTTACCCCAACTGAAGAAAGTGACTGAACACGAGCAAACCTATCTGAGGAGGTGATTATCACTCAACCGTGTTCTGCCCAACTAAATAGAGGCTTCATTCAAATTTCCACTGGAACATAATTATCAGAGAATATTTAAAACCAGCCAAATGGAAAGGATACTCCTCATGGGAAGATTTCTGCTGCTTTTTTGACATTTAGCTTCTTGCTTTCTCAGGTTTTGCCCCTAGCAGAGTAAGAGATGCAATCCTTTTTTGCAAGATAAATTTTGGTGTAGAGTTGGTCTATAAAGAAGGAGCTAAGTGTGTTGCTGATACATTTAAATTGCCTTCTACCAATGCATTCTTTCATTAATATTAAAACCTAACAGCTGCTATGATTTTGGAACAAGTAATATAAGTGTGATTTAACTTCTGTATAGCATATGTGCACATTTTCAATGAATAGGATGTTCAGCTTTTGTAATTATTTTCCTTTTTTCTACATCATGTTTGTTCTGTTACATTTATTGAAATGTAAAAATAAAAATCAACAGTTGATGTTGAATGAGAATTTTTTCTAAATCCTGAGGTGTATCTGATACCTCTTGAACATGTTGAGTTGTTTGAATAGATTTCTAAGAACTTTGATGTATAAAGATAGATTTATATTCCAAAGACAGATTAGAAAATCTTCAAGATACAGTATTTCTAGTGATTTTAAGTTCCTGAGTAGGTTTTCACAGTGCTTAAGAAAAGAATACATTTCTCAAATCATAAAGGTTTATAATACTATTTAGTGAGTGAAAATATGTTCATACTTTACTTTCTATACATTTATGTTAAACAAACTGTCCCTATTTGATTAGCCATATTTGGAATCAAAATTATTAGATAGCTCATTGATAGACAACAAATTTAGACTAGAAGCTGAATGATATTCAGAAGAAATTATTTTGTTTATAGACGAAAAACAGCAACACCACCCTCCCCATGTTGAGCATTTAATTTTTTCCTTTTGGTGATATTAATGATGTATGATTCAATAAATAGTCAAACTTTTTATATTATTTCCACATATTAATAAAAATCTTTAAAACTAATAGCAGATATCACTTTTTAAAAATCATTAAATATTATGTCTTAGGTGATTTTATATTTTTCCTGCGCACTCAAATATTTGGCACTGATAGCTCCATGGAGATGAGAAAATGCAGTTCAAACACAATTCTGTACCTTTCTTCTCCAGTATGTGTGATCTGTTTCCATGGAAATTTCATGTTGACCCGGGGTTGTAAAAATACTATACACAAACATATCTGAGAAGCAAACCTCTTTGAAGAATAATCATGATTTAATTTGTCACTCCATTAAAATTGTTCAAATAATAGAAAAGAAGACTATATTCTTCTTTAGCAGAGGCCATTCTGCAATTTCCTTTAACATATTAGTCTAATAGAATTAGAGATTATAGGGGCTTTAATTTGCCTTTTGATGAGTATAAAATTAAATCTTAATGATTTAGGTAAATTCATTCAAAAAAGATTAAGGACTTAGTATGAGCAGGGTATTGTTGGGGTGATGAAAAGAATACAAAGGTGTATAACCAATACAATAATGTAAAATGAGATGACTACAGTAAAGTTGACAAGGTGCTCTGTGAGTGTAGAGGAGGAAAGGGACGTTTCTGGTTGGGAAGATCAAAGAAATCTTCTAGGATGAAATGGCAATTGAACTGGGTCTTGAACAGTGAGAAAGAGGAAAGGGTCTTTCTGGCAAGGGAAATCACCTGAGCAAAGGCACAGAGGTTGGAAAGCAGAGGGCATGTTTGGGGAAATGATGAGAGAAGTCCACCTGGCTGAGGTGTAAGGAAACTGAGAGATAAAGCGAAAAGGTAGGCTGTGGCTAGGTTTTGTAGGTCCTTGAATGCCATGCTAATTTAGATGTTATGCTCAACAGCAATAGTGATCACCTAGGCTATAATCATCTGGACTGTCGACAGTTGAATATTGGATGATGACAAAATAAGGGAAGGGAATAGATCACTATTTTGAGAAGAGTATCACTGAAAGGAGTAAAAAAGCTGTAAAGTAGTTTGAAGAAGTAGCAGGCTTGAAAAATAGTATATTTGAGAGATGTATTGGGTTTAAAATATATCTACAGATTTTTTAAATTCTTTAAAAGGTGGAATCTAATTCTCCTTTGAGTGTAGGCTAGATTTAGTGATTCACTTCTAGCAAATAAAATAAGGCAAAAGTGATGGTACTCCACTTCTGAGACTAGTTCATAAAAGACATTGGTACTTCTTTCTTTGTTTTCAGAAAAGGCATTGGGTCTTCCAGATCACTTGCTCTGGAAGAAGCCAGCTGCCCCGCTGTGAGGAAACACAACGTTGGAAGTGGATTCTGCAGCCACAAGTCAAGGTCTGAGTGACGTCTTAATGGCAGCCTCATGAGAAACCCAGAGCCAGAGGGACCGCCAACTAAGCTGATTTTATATTCCTGACCTACAGAAACTGTGAGGTAGTGTTTGTTGTTTTAATCTGCTAAATTTTGAGGTAATTTGTTATGCAATAATAACTAATGTAGGAAGTGTAGGCATTGGACAGTCATAAACATGTTTTGGAGTTGAGAAGGAGCAAATGGATACTGAGAGACTGCAGATCCCACAGGAGAGGGGAAATCACAGTTAGGTCATATTCTAGAGGAAGTTTGTAGGGGAGAAGATCAGGAAAAAGTTCAGACTGGAAGGATAGAAGGTGAACTCAAGTCTGATGCCTTTGATTCTTCTGGCAAAGGAGGTCAGGTCACCCGCAGAGATGAAGGAAATCTGGGATCAGGAGCTCCAGAGAGTAGGAAAAATCGGAAGAGCTGCTGTGAGATACCACATAGAGAATCAGGTAAAGCAACGAACATAATTCTGTCCAGCTATTCCTAGCACCCTGGGAGAGTAAGCTGAGAAAGCAGACAGCAGAGTTCACCCAGGACTGGGGATTGATAAGGCAGATATAAAAGGTCAAGTGGTCAAAGGATTCTGAGATGTTGATTTAATTAAAGTGGCTAGGCATGAAGTCCAGGCACATGAAACTGAAAGGGGTTTAATGAACTGAGAATATGAAAGGGTGGATCTTCTATGGCAACTGTTATCTATACTACACATTTCACATTTTATTCTAAACAAGTTAGTAAGGTAATTTGTCATGTAACTTTTTTGGTCTGTATGCCTAGCTGCCCTAGTGAGATCATAAATTCAGGGTAGTGACTATGATTTATACATTTTGTACTCCCTTAGCAACTAGCACATTGCTTGATGGGGACTTGTGTATTTGTTGAATCAATGGATAAAATCTTTCTAGCATTCTGTGTTTTCTACTGAGTATTTTTTTCTTCCTTCACAATAAGCATCTGATTAAGGCTAAAGATCTGCTCCTTTTAGATAGTTGAATGTGTTTTATCCTTGTCTCTAAGAGTCAGGATTTCTGGATGCTTTTAAGAAGCATTATATAATTTTGAAAAGAGGGACAATACCTGGTTGGCTAAAAATAATAAGTTTAATTATGCCTATGTGAAGCAACCTTGAAATAAACCTTGGATGATTTTCCTTCAATATGACAAAAATCAGAATAAAAATGAAAAGGTTTAGAGAAAAAAGAGACTAGCATTCTCCTGGAAAATCAGAGGTAGCAGAGGCCCCCATTTAGAGGAATCTCACAGAAACTTAGATCTGGAATGAGAGCTCTGAGAGGAGTACCTATTTTTCCAGGATTACCAATACAAATGGCTCTCTAGCTTAAGTGGACGTTTATGTATTCTTTACCTATTGCGCTCTTCTTTCATTGTTTCTCTGGGAACAACAGGCTTGTTAAAGTCTGATAAAACGATTAAGAAAAAATTGAAAATAGGCTTTAAACCACTCAAGAGAGTCACTGATTGCGATGATATATATGTGTGTGGTTCTTCAAATTTTTACCACCCGCCCTTCTATGTACTTTACATTCACACCCCAACCCACCTTTCCTTCAGTTCGGGTTTTTATATATCAATTAATGAATTAATATTTGGAAATATTGTATGGTGATATTGCCAAGAGTTTCAGTTGAGTTTTGGTGGTCACTACCTTTGTTGATGAGTTTGTTTATATAATTATTTGAATATTTTAATACATTTACCCCATCTCATTAAAATGAAGGGAAACAAAAATGAAAATGCTGATCTCAGTGATAGCAAGTTTAGGTTTCATAAACTTGGTACAAGTAAGACAAATATAGAAATCATTTGACCATTTAAAAGGAACAGAACTTAGCTATAATCAGATGCTCATTGTAAAGGAAAGGAAACCAATGATAGAACACATATAAAGTTCTAGAGCTAAATTACTGAAAATTGTGTCTGAAATTGAGGTATAATTAGGGATTTTTTAATAGCCTTTAGGTCTTACATCATGTTAGTTCTACTTTCAGCGAATCAAATATATCTGAGGTCACATTATGTTAGAAAGAAACTGCCTATATTGTATTGTGTCCAGGAGGCCATATGGAAGTACCACAGAGGCTAAGGTCAGGGCCAATGGCCAGAGCTGCAGACCTCCCACCTCTATATCAGCTTCCACCAAAATGAAGCCCCCTTTCTGCTTTACATTATGGATTCTGCAAGGGGTTTTTTTCAAAGAAAGAGTTCCCATGTAACAAAAGACTGAAAAATCACTGCCTTTCCCTGATGCAGTGTTTATGCAAGAATATACAGTCTTTTGAAGAGATTGTATATCAGTATCTGTTAAAATATAAATATTTGGGCTGGCCAAGTGGTGCGATGGTTAAGAGCTGGCTTGGGACGCCAGAGGGCCCTGGTTTGGATCCCACATATGAGGGCCAGTGACACTGCCCTCTATAGCTAAGATGCTGAACAACAGCTCAACCTGGAGCTTGGCTGCTGTGAGTCGCCGGTGACGGGAGTAGGCTGCAGCTCCTGTGGCAGTGGGTTGCCATGGGCTACCATGTGTAGCCAGCAGCCAGTGTGAGCGGCTAGCAGCCGCAGTGAATGGCTGTCCAGAAGCCGGCGACTGATCTGCCTCGCCTGGGAAGAGCGCAATGATGGTGCCAACTTGGGCCAGTGAAGCATCGTCCTCCACAACTAGACTGAAGAACAAAAAGACAGCAACTTGTCTGTTCCCCTTCCCCCAATTCCCCAGCACTGTTCCCATCCCCCCAATTCCCCAATAAAAATCTTTAAATAAATAAATAAATAAATATATATATATATATAAATGTTTGTACTGTTTGACTCAGCAATTTTACCTCTAGCAATTGATATTATACAAATAATCATTCAAGGACACAAAGATATATGTATAGGATATTTATTGCAGCATTGTTCATAATAGCAGAAGATTGAAAACAATGCAAATAGCTATAAATATGGAATTGATTAGCATAATGATATCCATGTATTAGGATACTATACAGTCTTTTTAAAAAATGAGATGGAAAGATGTCTAAGTATTGTTAAGTTGAAAAAGTAAGTTATAAAACAGTATGATTCCATCTGTAGGTCAAATAATGAGTCAGTAAATTAAAGAAAACCATTGCCTTTGATGTATGCAAGTAGATAACTATTCTTAAAATTATTACTAAAAGTAATAGGTTTAATTGTTTTAGTTTATTACATGGCATGATCTTTTTTTATTTAAGTAGACTATCTTTAGTCAACTTTGGAACTATAGTGGGTTTTTCATAATTGCTCTATCTGAAAGTCTAATTTATTGTTCTGAAAAAGTAATCAATTAAACTTACAGTATGATGGGTTTTAGAAGGTGAAAAAAATAATTTGTAAAGATTTTGTGTAATTTTACACATTAAGAAGATAACCAGCAGCAACTTAGATTTAAGGAATTTAGTCACATGGTGTGACAAAAGAAATGAGTTGAGCTCTCAAGCCCTCACACAGTATCTTCATCACATTTGAGAGAATAATCATTTCTGCATGTTGGTGCACTAAGAATTTTTATAATTTAAACCTAGAGAGCTGTTCTCTCTCTATTTTCCAGTTATTAGGTAGGCCAAAGATAAAATATTTTGCTTATAAGAAGGAGCTGTGACATCATGACACTTTCTTACTGTTGTATGATTGGTTAGGATTTTTAAACTTTTATTTTGAAGCATGGCAGACTAAAAGTGGATGTCTTCCACTTTTAACAGTGGAGGACTTCCTTTCCTTCAGTTGATCACAGCTTGAGTACCTCCATCAAATCTACAGGAAAAAGGGTGCTCAGCAAACTGAATGTTTCCATACACATGTGGGGCAGAAAATGTGAGTGTAAATTTTACAAATCAAACTGATAGTGCCATAGATAAGAACAGAGAAATGAAAATTATAGATTTCTTAAATCTCATACCCAATCCTAACAGTGATTTTTAAGCACTTAAGAGACATTCCAGTAGAAAACACCATGGTTTTACTTGCCTTTTTCTAATTAGAAAGATTGCTGTCTCACTCTACATATTGTTGATCCTCCAGAGAGATTACAATGGTGAGACCATGCAAAGCACACGGAATGCTCATCTGGAAAGCAACTTAAAGCATATGTTGTCGTACAAGAGAGCTCAGGCAAATTCACAATGTCACAGATGAAAGAACAGGCTTTACTAGGAAACTTATAAGCCAGGATTCTGCAAGAGAAGGCACGGGACACAGTTGGGCCAGGGTGCTCTGTGGGACATGTCATAAATGAGAATTTCAGTGATGGGTCATCCTCTCCCCCTTTGCTCTCTCTTGTCAGTGATGTCCACATAGACTACTTGGTATCAGGATGTCTGGGTTTAGATGTCAACTGTTAGGAATTATCTGAGAGATCCAGCTGCCTGTATCTGGACTCTTTGGATGGGAAGTTGCAGCCCCTCCTTCTGGGAGGGAAAAAGCCACCAGTGCCATGGGAAGCCAAATTTGGAAGAAATAGGGAGGTCGTTGGTCACAGCTGGTTCATTATCCAGGCAACCCAAAATAATAATCTGGGGTCAACTGCAGACTATCCTGTCTGTTTCACCACTGGCACTGGTCAGCATCATCTTTTTCATATAAAAAGCCATAACATTTAGGGTTCTGTTTTTTATTAAAATGTTAAGATGGCTGCATCTGACATAATTGCTTGTAATTCTTAGAACCTTTTGTAGTCCTTCCATTTTATGTCAATTTCAACGAAGTTTAAATATTTTAAAAATTGGCTTTTTATTAAGAATTTTAAATATCAGTGCCCTTCGGGCTTTGGCTATGAATAGTTTTGGAGTTTCGTCCCTTATTCATTGCCATCTGCTGGAGAAGAGTAGAAGTGCAGCTGAACAATTTCAGTTCAAGTAATTAAGACATGTTACCTCTTCTCAGCTATGGAAATCACACCACCTCCTCAAAAGAGATGTTCTTTATTGCCCCAGGTAAAGGCAGAGGAATGTGTGTGGTGTGGACTTGGGGAGCAGTAGGCTCTCTGACCTTTCCATTCCTGAAGTGTGTCCAGCGACCTGCATCTGTCCCTTTACCCAGAGGATGGGAGGTGTGGGAGTAAGCAACATGGTGAGCTTGGACAACAGCAGGTGAGTTCACCTGCTAGTTCTGAGAGCCATAAGAAGTACCAGGGTGGTAATATTGGCTGCTTTAGTACCTACAACTATTGGGAGCAGAGCAGTTTGGATCTGTTTCTATCGTCTGTGGACAGGTTAGATTTACTTACTTAGGCTAATGTCATGTGACATGAGGAATAAAAATTACAAAATTTTCAAACCTGTTCTTAAAGATATAACATGAGGTTTATAAGTAAGAGACTTGAAAACTCCTTCACTGTAGACCACTAAAATTCTTCACAGTTCTGTGAAAGTGTTTAACTTTATTGTTTGTTCTAATGTTACCAGGGGAAATTATTGTGCAAATCTGTCAACATCCTAACTGAGATACAGTTCATGGAACTACACTGTCCCCTGGACCTCTCTCACCCCATCCTGACAGGTCTCTGCCTCCAGCCTTGCCAACCTCCAGTTCATTCTCTCATGAAACTAGAACAGTCATTATAAAATGCAGATCTGAGCATACCATTGCCCTTTTTAAAAATCCTTGAATGGTTTTTGAAGCCCAGAGTCTTTAAGAAGCTTAGGGGCCACTCAGGGGCTGGCCATGCCTCTTCTTTTAAACATTCCCTGTTACTCTCGGTTCTTGCCATGTTAAACCACCTCTATTTCCAAACCATTATCCTTTCTCTCACTTCTGGGACTTCACACACATACACACTGCAGTCTCTTTGAGCAACCAATAGACTTTTACCCATTCTTTGGGCCTCAGCTTCCTTTCACAAGGGGTGCCTGAGTCCCAAAGGCTGGTGGGGCTCTGCTCCACCTTCATGCCTTCTGCCAGCCCCAGCAGAGCACCATCACACTATCTGTGAGAAACCATGTCCTTGTCACCATCCCCTTTACACGGCAGGCTTCCTGAAGGCAGAAACCGGGTCTTGTTTACTTTTGTATCCCCCAGTGCCTGGTACTGTGCCTGGCAAATAATAGGTGTTCAATATGTGGCATTAATAAATAAAATAGCATATTTGAAGCATTTTTAATTTGCAAGAAAAAATTTGCTGTTAATTTTATGGACTAAATCAGAATCAAAGTCTCTCTTTTTTTAAAACTAGGTTTTCTGATAAAAGAGGAATTCACAATTTACTCTCATGATCTCATTTTTTAAAATACTAATGCAAGAAATAAAATTAAAATGTTCCCCTGAATCTATTATAAATGAAGTAAGACTGATGAGAGTCATTCAAATCGTTCTTTTCTTAAACCTGACTTTCTCAATAGAATATATTACTGAAATATGAGATTTTTTACAAGAGTAAAATACTATTATAAAAATAAGTGTTACTTTACACACTGATTAAATTTGACCATATTTAAATAAATCCTACTAAATAAATAAGAATATTCTTTTGCACTACAGAAGCTGTGAAAATAATTAATTTTAATACAGTCATAGAATACTTTTTTTCTTTTTAAGAGGGCAAAAAGCAGGGCAAGTTTAAATTCTGGGCCTCTAAGCCAAATTTCAGAAAGGCTTAATAGTGTTAAAATGACCTTATTGTTAACAATGCCTGTTCATCCCTTCATTGTAGGGGCTCTCAAACATATCAAAGGCTGCAGGGCTTCAGCTCTACCTGTGAAGCTCGGCACTGCTCTGCTCATTGGCATTTGGCAAGGACCTGGAGGTCACACAATCTAGTTTTGTGATGTAGAGATAATGATTCTAAGTGATGAATGGTAAGGATTTTATATTCTGTCTGCAAATCATGATGGGAGCTCATGGTAAAAGATAAAAAACGATTCGTTCTGACATATTGCTTTGCCACCTCCACTGATCATTAACTTAATTTTGTGGGAGTTTCTTGATGGGAGACTATGAAACACTTTTATGAATGAGTCACAAATATTATTACACTGGTTCTTTGCAAATTTTCATTCTATTGTTATATGTGATAATAAAGAGTCATCATCTTTCTTAGTTTTCCAGAAATAAACATGTTTTCCAAGGAAGGGAAAGGACAAAATCAGAAGAAACAAACAAAAAAGATAACTCCTGATATCATCCTGGCAGGAATTTCCCTCCAGCTACAAGACCATTAGTGTAGTAAGCTGAATGATGGTCCCCAAAGATATGGTCCAATCCCTGGAAGCTGTAAATGTTTCCTTATTTGAAAAAAGGATCTTTGCAGATGTGATTTTGTTTTTTTCAGATTTCTTTTCAAATATAGAGATTACCTTGGGTTATCCAGTGGGCCCACATGCCATCACATATATCTTTATAAGAGATTTGATACAGACATAGAGTAGAAATGTGTTGTGAAGATGGAGGCAGGTACTGAAGTGATGTCACCACAAATAAGGAATGCTAGCAGCCACCAGAAGTTGGAAGAGACAAGGAATGGATTCTTCCCTAGAGCCTCCAAAGGAAGAAGGCCCTCTGGTCTCCTGGATTTTGGCCCAGTGATACTGATTTTGTGCTTCTGGCCTCCAGAACTGTGAAAGGATAAATTTTTATTGTTTTAAGCCACCCAGTTTGTGGTAATTTGTTACATAGCCACAGGAAACTAATATAATTAGGGTTTTGTTAGCATCAATTATAATGAGTTTATGGGGCACAATGTTTATTTTAGTGGGTTTTTATTATAATCCGAGGATTCATTCAACAAATATTTATCAAACATGTCACTAGAATATCAGCTTCTTTGGGCAGAGATTTTTCTATTTTGTTCACAACTATATACTTGGCATCTAAGACAGTGCCTGGCATGTAGCAGATACTCAGATAAAAAAAATTTTTTTTTAAGATTTTATTGAGGAATTGGGGAGGAGGGAAACAGCGTTGGGGAATCGGGGAAGGGGGAACAGTCAGGTAGACAAGTTGCTGTTTTGTCTTCAGCCTAGTTGTGGAGGACGTCGCTTCACTGGCCCATGTTGGCTTGATCATTGTGCTCTTCCTGGGTGAGGCAATCGGTCGCTGGTCATTGGTCACACTGGCTACCAGCCACTTACGCTGGCTGCCAGCCACTCACCACGTAGCTCACGGCAGCCCACTGCAGCCCTGCTGCCATCGCCTCACGGCAGCCCAGCTCCAAGTCGAGCTGTTGTTCATCATCTTAGCTGTAGAGGGCTAGCGTCACTGGCCCTCAATGTGGGATCCGAACCACAGCCTGCTGCTCAGAGCTGGCGCTCCTAAGTGAGCTCCCAAGTGAGCTCTTAACCAGCTGAGCCACTCGGCCGGCCCTCAGTAAATATTTTTTAATGATATGTGCTAGCTACTCTTCCAGATCCTAGAATAAAGCAGTGAACATAGTGACGTCTCTGCATTTATGGAGCTTACATTCTTATGGAGGAGAGACAATAAGTAAATACATTACATAATGCCTAGTCATGATAAATACTATGTAGGAAAAGCAGAGTAAAGGGGTAGAGAGAGATTGGGAGTGCGAGGTGGTGCCATTTTAGATATGGGAGTTAGGAAAGGCTTCTCTGAGGAGGGGACATTGGAACAGAGGCCTGAAAGAGGTAAGAGAGCAAGTCTGGTGACTATCGGGGGAAAGAATATTCTAGGCAGAGGAAAAGGCATGTGCAGAGGCCCTGTACTGGGAAAGGGCTTGGTATTGGAGGACCAGGAGGAACAGCGAAAAGGCCAGTGTGTCTTTGGAGTGGAATGTGAAACAGTGGATCTAGGGAAATTAGATCAGAGAGGTAGGCTGGGCAGGAGCCAGATCATAAGGGAGTTTTTTGATTAGGACATGGCTGAAATAGGAGGGGAGAAACTTATGTCTAGTTCTCTACAAAGAATTTATAGGTGATCACAAATTTTCTGCATTTTATCTAGTTAAAAGAAAAAGGAGTTTCATATATCTATCTTTCTCCTCACCCTTTTCTTCTTCTGGGCTTGAATTTTTTAGCGTGTTATTTGGTTTTATGGGTGGGTGGGTGGATAGATGGATGGATGGTGAGTTTAGGTTGTCTCTTCTAGTGAGAGTGGAGCTTGGACTTACAAAGGCTATTAGTTGAATTGTCTTTAAATGCGTAGTATCATTCATAATGACACATTAAAGGTGCATGAAAGTTTCTGCTTAGCCCGTGCTTAGTTGCTTTGTTTAGAGACTATTTAGGGAGACAGGAACTGCCATTGTGGGGTAATTTGTTTCCAGAATTCATTGTAAATAGAACATATGATTTCTTGCAAAGGTGTAAAAATGACCTCCTTTATATAGAAAACACTACTATGCACAAGACTTTTCTCTGTGGCTAGGCATTCACGTCATAGTATTTCCATTACACAGCACACTTTTTTTTTTTT
>NW_017731352.1:3589763-3597343 GCF_001890085.2 Hipposideros armiger
CAGATCAGTCACCGCCTCTGGATGGTCACTCATGGCAGCTCTTGGCAGCTCACACTGGCTGCTGGCCACTCACGCTGGCTGCCAGCCACACATGGTAGCTTATGGTAGCCCACTGCAGCTCCACTGCAGCCTACGCTGTTGCCGGCAACTCATGGCAGCCCAGCTCCAGGTCGAGCTGTTGTTCACCATCTTAGCTGTAGAGGGCAGTGTCACTGGCCCCCATGTTGGATCCGAACCGGGACCCTGCTGCTCAGATTTGGCGTCCCAAGCCAGCTCTTAACCAACACGCCACTTGGCCGGCCCTGTACTGTGGTTTTGAAGTTGTAAACTATGTTGTGTCTCTTCTCCCACTGCTTGAAAATGTAAAAAGAAACAAGAACTCCTCTTGTCTGTAGCTTACATGTGCAGAATTGCAACATCAGATGTATACTTAGCCAATCCCAGAGAGGTTTGTCCAAAGTGGGGGGCATGTGGCCATGAAAGGGTCAGTGGCCTTTGGGCTCTACTGTTTGTTGCCGGGCGATGTATGGGAGAAGTGCTGCTAGGACATTCCAGACATTGAGAAAAAACACTATCTTGGTTTGAACTCTCCCCAAAGCAGACCCTGAGACAAGGATTTGGGTGCAAGTGTTTATTTGAGAGGTGATTCCAAGGAGCTTGGTGAAGGAGCGGGTGGCAATGCGGCCGTTGCCATTTGGCAGCTACTAAAAGGAGGGAGAGGGGAAATTGCCTTGTCTTTTCAAAAGCAGTATTCTGAGGTTTCAATTATTAACAGTAAACTTATTTAATGCTTCTTTGTAATTGTTTACAGACAAAGGAATTTTTTTTCTAATTATGCTCTGAACCTGGAATTTAAAGTAGGCTCTTTTTCTTTCTTTTAGGTATAGTGTTCTATTCAGGAAATTATAGCATTATAACATGTAGAATGCCTAAAAATCAGTGCAGGAAAACCTGGAGAGGGGAAGATAAATTGTTACTCCTGGGAGAAGGGAGGGAACCAAACCATTCAAATAAGCTGCAAATAGAACAACAGAATAGATTTTGGGGCAGAGGGAGTGGATAATACCGGAACATGAGCTAATTGTAAACAAGCAATATAATGTTGACCTCCTTTTAAATATGAATTTTAAAATAGCTTGGTCCTCTAGTTCTTTTGTAAGACCCATGGTAACTCCTGTATCCAGAACTAAACTGTATTAAAATTGTTAAAAAGCTTCCCGGGGCTGCAGAGACTAGTTAAACTTGTTATTGTGCTGTACCTTTGGGCTATCGCTTTTCCTTGGCTTCCTTCTGAACTTCATGTTTACAAACCTGTCCCAAAGGTAAATGTTCTGCTTACCTCTGCCTTTGAGTTGTAAAATAATTCTTATCAGCAAATTAATGAGAAAATAATGAAGATGGATATAAAATGCTGACACAGAGGAAACATAAACCAGAAGTCACTTTACTCAGAGAGTATGTGGAATGCTCTTCCCTGTCACTGTTTATCACTCTTCTTGGAAACAATTTCCTTGGCTTCCAAGACACCACTGTCACTCCAGCACCTCACTGGCTGCTCCGTCTCAATGTCTTGCTGGCGCCTCTACCTCTCCCCAACCTCTCAACACTGGGGTGGCCCAGGACTCAGTCTTCTGACCTCTTCTCTCTCTACACACATTCCTTATATGCTCTTATCCAGGTCCATCAGTTTAAATACGTATGTATAGATAAAAAACTCCCAAAGTGAGTTCTCTCTAGCCCAGACCCCTGTTCTGAATTCTAAACTTATATATTCAACTGCTAATTCCAAATCTCTCCTTGGATTTCTCCAACAAGCATCTCAAACTTTGCATGTCCAATTCCCACCCACCCCAGTCTTAGTTTGGATTCCCCAAGAGCAAACCCTGAGACAAGGATCTAGAGCAGCAGTTAACTTGGGGAGTGGGGAAGATGGATAGATTGTTTGCAGAGATGGCCTGAACTTTCTTCCCTTCCTGTATGCCTGCTCCATTCAAAAGTGAGTTTGACATTCCTCCCATCAAGAGGTGGGATTTACGTACCATTTGGGACGATATGGATGGAACTAGAGACTATTATGTTAAGTGACATAAGTAAGTCAGAGAAAGACAAATAACATATGATTTCACTTATATGTGGAATCTAAAAAACTGAATGAACGAGCAAAGTAAACAGAAGTGGTCTCAGAGATATAGAGGAACAACTGATGGCTGCTAGTTGGGAGGGGGTTAGGGAGAAGGGGAAGGGATTAGACAGCATAAATACGTAACTACAATATTGCCACAGGGACATGAAAGACAGTTCGAGGAATANAGACAAGTTGCTGTCCTTTTGTTCTTCAGTCTAGTTGTGGAGGACGTCGCTTCACTGGCCCATGTTGGTATTATCATTGTGCTCTTCCCAGGTGAGGCAGTTACTCGCCGGCCATTGGACGGCTGCTCATGGCGGCTCACAGCAGCTCAAGGCAGCTCATGACAGCTCCGGAAAGCGCACGCCAGGTGGAGCTGTTGTTCACCATCTTAGCTGTAGAGGGTGCAGCGTCACTGGCCCATGTGGGATCCGAACTGGGGCCCTGCTGCTCAGAGCTGGCGTCCCAAGCCAACTCTTAACCAATGCGCCACTTGACTGGCCCAACACAGCACACTTTTTAAAAGTTCTAATGAGACAAATTTTTTTAATCTACTTAGACTATTAATGACAAGGGTTAGTATCTGTTTCTAAGAATGAGATATTTCTGCTTTATATAATGGATATATGCATTCCCTTTTTAAAAAAATTTAATTTTATAAAATTGTGCTCTAAAATCAATGGAATTAGGGGGAAATGGGCCTGATGCAAACTACTTGAATTCTATGCAGTGCTATAACCAGAACATTAACAAAAACAATAATTCTGATAAAAATATTAACACATTCAGTCTACACTGCATCTTCACCCACCTTCATAGCCTATCAGTTTTGCAGTACCAATCCCTATGGCTCACACAGCCTCCTTTGAGATGTAGATACATGACAGAATTAGAGATTATCCTTACTGGAGGAAAGAAGTCTCCTGGAATTAAATGAATCATATGTATACCCAGCTTCTTCAGCTGCTTTTCAGTCACCTTTTGCCAGATAGCTTACCATTGGGGAAAGATTGGTGGTTCCTGAAGCCACTAAATTGCTACTACTTGCACTGTTATTTGGGCTTCTTATTGGAGCTTTAAAGAATGCAAAAAATGGAAATGCTGAATGTGACAGTTAGGCATTGCATCTGGATGCATGTAAACAGGAACCCAGCTACAATGTCTTTATCAAAGAGGGGTTTGTTTTTCATATAGTAAGAGTTAGAAGATGGGCAGTCCAGTCTGTTGCAGCCACTCAAGGAAGTCATCAAGGACCCAAATTCTTCCTAGCTACCTGGTCCTCTCTCCTTAGGATGTTTCTTTTATCTTTATGGTGGCAAGATGGCTCCTGTATTGTCAAGCCTCATGCCCATGAATCAGGCAGGAAGAAGAGGGGAAGGACAATGGGCATGTATCCAGAAATCCCACTAAGCCACTGTTTTATAGAATTGAGAATTGGCCAGAACCACGTTATATGCTACCCATAACCAAAAGAGAGGCCTAGAATTCAGTATTTTAACTGGGTACTCTATGTCCAGAATAGAATTGGATTCTGTGAGTAAAGACAATAGGGAAAATAGTTATTGGGCATACCACTTGCAGTGTCTGCCACAATGGCATAATATGTATCTTAAGGATGCTAATTATAAACTTGATATTTATTGAACTGTGAAATTTCTTAGAAGGACTTAGGATAGAAAGCTCCCCAGAAACATTAATTCTTCTCTGTGGCGAAATATTAAAAAACACCATTTCAAAAATTACTGGAATACATTCTGCAGACTCTCTTAAATAATGTTAATAAGTAACTTAGAATACTACTACCAGGACTCTAGGAATGTAATACAACTTTAAATTAAGAAACAAAACAACAAACAAAAACTTGTATAATTTGCATTCTCCCTACAACTCTTTATTTTTGAACTGTATTAAACTGTATCAAAATACATAAGATGCATACATCTAATTTAAGTTTCAATATCCAGAATAAAACTGCTGATATATTTTCTGGGTAAAATTTGTTAATCTCTAAAAACTTGCTGTAAAATGAACAGTTTATTACAAGATGTTCCCTTAAAAAAAAAAAGCACTGCATTTAATTTCAGGAGAGCTAGGTTTGAGTGCCAATTCTTCCAGTTATTAGTTGCTGACTGTGGGAGACACAGTACCTACTCAAGTTACACCCCCTCCTTCCCTCTTCCCAGTAGCACACCAATCTTGCTCAGGCATCCACCCTGCTCCAAACAGTCCCAGTACTTTTGGAGCAGCTGACTCCATCCCCAGCACCATGAGTAATTCTCTCCTCTTTCCCAGTAGTTTGGTCAGTAATGGGCATTAGTCAGTATACTTAGGATTTACATTATTAGTGGCCCAAAATATCCTAACTAATAACACTAATGTTGGACAAATCACTGTCCAGCATCTCAGTGTTCTAATCTGTGAAATGGGGGTGATATTGTCATCCCTATCTGTACAATACAATCACTGTAAAAGTGCAATTTTGTTTTGCAAAATGGGCTATATTCCGAATGGTATTATGTCAAAAGAAATAAAATTGAGTAGTTTGGAGTTTTTTCATAAACTATCAGATGAACAAAGCAAGAACACTAGTCTTTTCATTTTACTGCTAGGCTTTTATTGCTAAATCAATACTATTAGTTTGATCACCTGTCTTATTGACTGGACTTGTTATCAAATTACTTTTGTCAGTTTTTTCAAAAATTTAACCTGTTCTCAAAGAAGAAATATTTGGCATTATTCAGAAACTCAAAACAATACACCCCAAGTACAGAAATCAATTGCAATCCAGAAGGATGGTTCTAAGTATGTTTTGATCCACAGTGGCTCAAAATATATTGAGAACCATTCTTTTGAAGGAGCTACCACTATCTAAATTAGTGCATGTTGAAGTTCTATTTAAAAACACATTTTTTAGTCCTAGTTTAAGAATCTGGCACTCCTTTACAACAAGCAGGCTTCAGATGTGACAGTGACTGCAGCTGTCCCCTATTATTCTATCACTGTCATTGTGAAATGTTCATTTTAAACACCTGGAGAACGGAAAAATTAGCCATGCCTTAAAATCAGATAAAAGACTAACGGTCTTGAAATTTTAGTACTAATTCTAAGATTTTATTTAGAAGTAAATCTAGGGAAAATGATTTATGAGTAATTGATATTAAAAAGTTTATGGGCGTCCAGTTAGCTCAGTTGGTTAGAGTGTGGTGCTCTTAACACCAAGGTTGTGGGTTCGATTCCCACATGGGCCAGTGAGCTGCGCCCTCCACAACTAGACTGAAAACAATGACTTGACTTGGAGCTGATGGGTCCTGGAAAAAACACACTGTTCCACAATAAAGTTTAAAAAAAAAAGTTTAAATCACATGTATGTATTTTTCACATGAAAGCAATATTACTTTCCATATCTTTTTATTTGAAAGAATCGAATTTCACATTTGTCGAAATAAATTGCTGCCTAAATCATCTAAGATGATTTTCACATTCTTTTGTGGAAATCAAACTTGTAAGGTTGTAGAATTAATTTAGAACTGACAGTAGTGTTCTTTCTTCCAGGAGAGCTTGCTAATTGAAGTTGAAGCATTAACCATCCTCCTGAAAGCTCTCAGCTAATGAGATAACAAAAGCCCAGAGGACAAAAATTAAGCAAAGCAAGTTAGTTCTTGGAATGAAACTTTTGAAGCTCCAACTTGAGAAAATAAAGCAGGAAAAAAAAATAGAAAAAAATGCCAGACTATGAGGTATTTATGAAAGTATTTTTTGTTTACATATTTAGCTTTTTCAGTTACATGTGTTGCATAGATTGTACTGTGGTTTTGGTTTTTTTTTAAGATTTTATTGAGGAATTGGGGAGGAGGGAAACAGCGTTGGGGAATCGGGGAAGGGGAACAGTCAGGTAGACAAGTTGCTGTTTTGTCTTCAGCCTAGTTGTGGAGGACGTCGCTTCACTGGCCCATGTTGGCTTGATCATTGTGCTCTTCCTGGGTGAGGCAATCGGTCGCTGGTCATTGGTCACACTGGCTACCAGCCACTTACGCTGGCTGCCAGCCACTCACCACGTAGCTCACGGCAGCCCACTGCAGCCCTGCTGCCATCGCCTCACGGCAGCCCAGCTCCAAGTCGAGCTGTTGTTCATCATCTTAGCTGTAGAGGGCTAGCGTCACTGGCCCTCAATGTGGGATCCGAACCACAGCCTGCTGCTCAGAGCTGGCGCTCCTAAGTGAGCTCCCAAGTGAGCTCTTAACCAGCTGAGCCACTCGGCCGGCCCTCAGTAAATATTTTTTAATGATATGTGCTAGCTACTCTTCCAGATCCTAGAATAAAGCAGTGAACATAGTGACGTCTCTGCATTTATGGAGCTTACATTCTTATGGAGGAGAGACAATAAGTAAATACATTACATAATGCCTAGTCATGATAAATACTATGTAGGAAAAGCAGAGTAAAGGGGTAGAGAGAGATTGGGAGTGCGAGGTGGTGCCATTTTAGATATGGGAGTTAGGAAAGGCTTCTCTGAGGAGGGGACATTGGAACAGAGGCCTGAAAGAGGTAAGAGAGCAAGTCTGGTGACTATCGGGGGAAAGAATATTCTAGGCAGAGGAAAAGGCATGTGCAGAGGCCCTGTACTGGGAAAGGGCTTGGTATTGGAGGACCAGGAGGAACAGCGAAAAGGCCAGTGTGTCTTTGGAGTGGAATGTGAAACAGTGGATCTAGGGAAATTAGATCAGAGAGGTAGGCTGGGCAGGAGCCAGATCATAAGGGAGTTTTTTGATTAGGACATGGCTGAAATAGGAGGGGAGAAACTTATGTCTAGTTCTCTACAAAGAATTTATAGGTGATCACAAATTTTCTGCATTTTATCTAGTTAAAAGAAAAAGGAGTTTCATATATCTATCTTTCTCCTCACCCTTTTCTTCTTCTGGGCTTGAATTTTTTAGCGTGTTATTTGGTTTTATGGGTGGGTGGGTGGATAGATGGATGGATGGTGAGTTTAGGTTGTCTCTTCTAGTGAGAGTGGAGCTTGGACTTACAAAGGCTATTAGTTGAATTGTCTTTAAATGCGTAGTATCATTCATAATGACACATTAAAGGTGCATGAAAGTTTCTGCTTAGCCCGTGCTTAGTTGCTTTGTTTAGAGACTATTTAGGGAGACAGGAACTGCCATTGTGGGGTAATTTGTTTCCAGAATTCATTGTAAATAGAACATATGATTTCTTGCAAAGGTGTAAAAATGACCTCCTTTATATAGAAAACACTACTATGCACAAGACTTTTCTCTGTGGCTAGGCATTCACGTCATAGTATTTCCATTACACAGCACACTTTTTTTTTTTTTAAGATTTTATTGGGGAATTGGGGGAGGGAACAGTGTTGGGGAATCTGAAGGGGAACAGACAAGTTGCTGTCCTTTTGTTCTTCAGTCTAGTTGTGGAGGACGTCGCTTCACTGGCCCATGTT
>NW_017731352.1:3598753-3600864 GCF_001890085.2 Hipposideros armiger
CCCACAAAAGTATAACTATTGCACTGTGTTGTACAGCTGAAACTAATTCTAAAAAAATGTGTATTTCACAATAAAAAAATAATTTAAAAAAAGAAGTGGGATTTAAAGAGAAAATAAATTAAAAAATAACAACAACAACAAAAAGAAATAAAAAAAGAAGTGGGATTTATCTCTTTACCCTTTGAATCTGGTCTGGCATCATGACTTGCTTTGACCAAAAGAATGCAGCAGAAGTGACACTGTGGGACTTCTGATCTCGTGATACATCGTGGCTGCCTTGTGAGAAGTCCCTGTCAGCCTAGTGGAGGATGAGAGAGCAGAGGGAGCATATGAGCCACCCCATCTGAAGCCTCTTAAGTCAACCAGCTGACAGCTAGGATTTACTATCAGCAGAGGTCATCTTAAACCATCTAGCTGCAGTCAAGCCGCCAAATGATTGTAGCCACTAAGTGACCCCAGGCCAGGCCAGCTGAAGAGTCACCCGGCTGGGTTCAGGCCAAATTGCTGACCCCCAGAATCATGAGCAAAAATAATAGTTGTTTTAAGCTGCTAAATTTTGGGGCAGTTTGTTAGGCAGTAAAAACTAACTTACACACTAGGTTACTCCAAGAAGTACAAGAGAATAAATAAGGGAAGTAAGAAAAAAGAAGGGAGGCAAGTTAATAAAGGGTGTTTTAAGAAGCAGATTACAGCCGTGGGCAACTGAAGCTCAGTCCTGTAGATACCGGTACTCTGAGGAGTCTTGTAGACAGCATCTCAGAATTGTCCCACCAGGAGGCTCTCCAGTAGCTTTCCTCATTCCTCACTGACAATGGAGACATCCCCGAAGCACAGGAGTAGAGGGATGAGGGTGGAACTGCCACCAAGCTGCAAGTACACTCAGGAGACCATGGGGATGGGGGTGGGAGGGTAGGGATGGTGGGACAGGGCATTAACAGCATCTGCTAACTCCCTAGCCCAGATCTTCCCAAATCTTGCCCAATTCAGTAAGTGGCAACTCCATCCTCCTGTTGCTCAAGCTAGAAACTTCATTCTTGGACTCATCAATTCCTTTCACACTCCACACTAAAATTCTTTTAATGTTACTTTAAAAATATATCAGAATCTGAGTATTTCTCATTGTCCCCTCCACTACAACTCTGGTCCAAGCCACCATCATCTCTCACTTGGATTGTTGCAACTGCCTTCTTACTGGCTGGCTTCCTATGTAACAGCTAGAATGACCATTTAAAACAGAAGTCCCTCTTCAGTTCTCAACCCTCCCAGAGCTCCCCATTTCATTGAGAATAAAATACAAAGTCTTTGCTATGACCTAGAGGGCTCCACGAGATCTGACCCTTGCTCTTCGTCTGACCTCACATCTTATAACTCTCCCCATCTCTCATTGCTCTGGCCTTACTGTTTCCCTGTAGTTCTCCAAAATCCCAGGCTCACTCCCACCTCGGGGCTGCTGTACTTGCTGTTCCTCTATCTGAGATGCCCTTCCCAGTTGTCCACATGCCTACAACCCTAACTTTCTCTACATCTTTGCTCAAGTGTCCCCTTATCAGGAAGGCCTTCCCTGACCCTAATTGAACAAACTCTCCCTAATTACCCTGTTATCTTGTTTTATTTTTATTAATCAGCTGACATAATTTTTATATTGCTTATCTCCCCCACTAGAATGTAAGTTCCATGAGAGTAGGGAGTTTTTGTTTGCCTATGTATGCTTAATACCTAGATAAAGTTCTAATTAGTATGTATTTTGGGGCATTCTGATTATTTTGTATGGATTATTTATAGGCTGGCTCGCTGGTTAAAAAAGAAGTTAAACATTCCATCTTTAAAGAAAGATGTTTAAATTATAAAGTTGGCAGGGAATATGTTTGTGTTATGTTCATATAAAGATTAAAGTTAACTATTAGAAAAAGTTATTCTTAGAGACATACTGTTGAGATGTTTACTGAAACATATTGTGCTTGATTATTATAGATCTATTTATTATTCAGTCACTGAAAAATACAGATTGAGCCCTTCCAGTATGCTGGGCTCTGGGCCAGCTCTGGGCATAAAAAGTTAAAAGAAAAGTCCTGTCTTCAAAAATACAACATCCTAAGGGCCGGCCGAGTGGC
>NW_017731352.1:3600939-3611137 GCF_001890085.2 Hipposideros armiger
AAAAAAAAAAAAAAAAACTATAGTAAAAAATACAACATCCTAATCAATTACAACAGGACAATGAGAAGTACCGAGCTGGTGGGTGTGTATGATGCTTGACAGTCAGGGCTGCTGCCTATTAAAATATGGTCAAAGGTGCCAGAAAGACGCCCAGAGAGAGTGACAGGAGGGAAGATGCACAGACCTCTGGACTCAGGCAGAGAGAGAAAGGGGAGCTCCAGACACAGAGACTGGGGGTGCAAAGTTTGTGCAGGCCATGCAGTAGCTCAGGACAGCTGGAGTGTCACCTGCCAAGGAGAAAATTATTGCTGTAGAAATGTGTTGCCATATGGACTACTGAATTGAAACTGTTGGGTTGAAGTCTAAACAATTTTCTCTGAGCTCTAGGTTCTTGACAGTTTGCACTCTGAACTCTTTTGCCCCTTCTCTCAGTTGTGTTAGATCTTTTGACTGCTTCCGCACACCTCTGAACTATAGAATACCTTGATCAAAAGTGGTATTTTACTTCCATTTTCTGGTCTTCTTTTCTTCCTTTCTTTTTTCTCCTCACTTATCATCTCTCTTACTCATCTTTGTAAAGACTTGGCTCCTCCTAGTCAGTTGTGATATCAGTTCCAATTGGGTAGTTAAAACCATCCTCTATTTTAAGGAATACTTTTTTGTGCGATTGAAATGCTTGCTGTAACATGAGTTGAAATGTAATAGTCATAATACTGTAATACAATTATACTTGGACAATTGTTATCGCAATTATGGTCTATATCTCTGCTTCTTTTCCCTTTCTCCATGTCCCACTTAGCATCAAGAAGCTTAAGAGAAATCTTGGCCATCTCAAGCTCTTATGTCATCCAGCAGGTTCTTACCTCTTCTAAATTTGCAAGCTTGTCCCTTGGCCACTTTGAGGAGTATCAGCTCCCTATTTGTCCAAGTCACCATCTGTGAGTGTACAGCTATTCCTTGATGCCCAGGGGTCCACAAGGAAGGAGCTGTGCCTCATCAGATGACCCTGAAACAAGAGGAGCCATCCAGGGTCAGTTTTCCTACATAGGCCTGAAGTCCCTATGGCTTCCATACAATCAAGATTTCTCCTCCCTCTAGGAATACAAATGTGATTAGCACATTATGGCTATAAATTATTTTCTCTAGTAAGTCACACCAGGATCTAGGAGGCCCTTTCTCAGAGAGATTTTATAGAATTATAAAGTTATGTGGAAACACACTGTCTAAAATCCATGCCAGCATGCTGCTTCATGATGTACCTGGAGAGCAGAAAGGAACCTGTCCATTGAATCAGCCCAGTGAGGGGATGAGTTATGACTCATGTCCTGGTGACCAATTGTTCTGCCCCAAGACAGCAGACACAAAGGGTCAGAAGACTCTCCTCTCTGAAGCCAAGTGTTTGCCGTGCCCACCCTCTGAAAGGTGTATATGTATATGGGTAAGGAGCTACATCTACTCAGACGTTTGAAGATAAAAAGATCTTATTACAGAGGGTGGAAACCAGGTAGTAATATCTGAACATTATGTAATATGTTTAGTGTAGAGAAGGCAGAGCAACTGAATAATCCTTTGGTCTCTAGATCTTACACTGTCCTGAAAATTCTACCATATCATTGAAAGAAAGAAAAAGAAAGAACTAAATTAGGCTTAACTGAGGAATTTTGGCAAGTGTCTAACTCCCCATTCAATTCTCCATCCCCCACTTTTTTCCTTTTCATAACAACTAAGACTTTGTGGTCTTTGGCAAGTTCTAAAATGAGTGATGAAACATTGGCATGAGGAATTGTAGCAATGATCACCACTGTGGATAACATCACAAAAAGAAAGATCATTAGACATCATGTACTTCCCTGATGGAAATGCATACCGTGACCTATGAAGTATTCTTATAAAAAATATCAGATATGAATCTGATCGAGCCTAGATCTAAGTACTAATTTATAGAAAACATGAGAACAGAGGAACATATTAAATGACAAAATTAGGAATGGGATACTCTGTTGGACAAAAGACCAGGTCCCTTCAACAACAATATTGCGAGAAAAAAAGAGAGGTGTTAAGAAAAAGACTTAAACTTATTAACCAAGTGTAATGTTTGGCTCCTGATTCAAATAAACTGTATATAAAATGTGTTTTTTTTTTTTTTTTTTTACTGGGGAACAGTGTGTTTTTCCAGGATCCATCAGCTTCAAGTCAAGTTGTTGTTTCAATCTAGTTCGGAGGGGGGAGCTTCAGTGGCCCATGTGGGGATCAAACCGGCAACCTTGGTGTTATGAGCACTGCACTCTAACCAACTGAGTTAACCGGCTGCCCCAAGTATTTTTTTTTAGTATCAAGAAAAGATATAAGTATTTTTCCCTTTTCTTGCTACAAGGATACTATGAATCTATAACTAGAAAATACCTCCCAACAAGCCTAAAGCCTTATTTATACGTTTCTTTAATATATATGTTGAAAGGGAAAAAACAAAACAAAAATCTAAGTCTTTTGCTGCCTACTCCCAGGCCCTGTTCTAGAGGTAAATTCTATTACCATTTTTTGTATTATCATCTTTTCAGAGTTAGATATAAGCATGCATATTATTCCTTGACTTTCAACAGTTATATACCAGATTTTTTTTTCAATCTTTTAATCTCCTCTTATTGTGTAATGTCACATATTAAAGAAATCTTTCAACTTTCAATTTTATGGCTTTCTAAAAAAGAAAATTGTGATTTTGCATAGAGTGATTTGAAATTGCCAGCGTCTTCTAAGTTTGGCTCTGTGTTTACCAGATCACTGTCTTTAAAAAAGTGGTTCACACATTATTTCTAACAAAATAATATTTAAATCACTTTGTATTTTAATGAAAGTGTTTAGTTAAAGTTAAAAGTTTCTGCAGGAATATTCTGTCCTCTGATACTATCATTTGAATAGCCTAGTTTGCAAAGAGCTTTTCCATACATTATTTCATCTAATCCAGTGGGCCTCAACCTTCCTAATGCCGTGACCCCTTAATACAGTTCCTCATGTTGTGATGACCCCCAACCATAAAATTATTTTCGTTGCTACTCTATAACTGTAATTTTGCTACTGTTATGAATCGTAATGTAAATATCTGATATGCAGGATGTATTTTCATTGTTACAAATTGAACATAACTAAAGCATAGTGATTAATCACAAAAACAATATGAATTATATATTGTGAAATATTTATAATTCATGAAGTGTCATTTTACCTCCAATACTGCTGCTTTCAACACAGCAGCTGCTTTCTACACAGTAGCTGCTCTCTACACATGTGTGACTGGTCCGCATAAGTACATTATGGCGCCAACCCTGTCACATACACCTGTATTTGTACACGGTGTATGTGATGGGGTTGGCACGATGATGTCATCACGCCGGGTACTCGTATGTGGGCATATCTGCATGTGGGCAGACCTGCCTAGAGACAGATAGAGGAGCGGTGTCTCGGTTCCTAAGACCATCGAAAATATGTGGTTTTTGATGGTCTTAGGCCACCCTTGTGAAAAGGTCATTCGACCCCCAAAGGGGTCGCGACCCACAGGTTGAGAACCACTGATCTAATCCTTTCTACAGCCACCCAAGACAGGCACTCTTCCCATTTTTAAAGAAAAGAAAACTGAAGATTAGTTCTGAAACCAAGTCCCTTTCCCCTTAAAACTGAGAAAGGGCAGAATGAGGAGCAAATCCTTGAAAGCAAGTCACATTTAAAATGTTACAATTTGTGGATTGTGTTTCACAGGTTCTCAGTAAGCTGGAAGGGAAATGTTTTTAATCACATGTGTACTCATTTTGAAGTAATTACAAATATAATTTAAAAAACATATTCTTCTACTTACTCATCCAAGCCTTTATTAAGTACCTACCATATGTACAATCCTGTGCAAAATATTAAAGGAATACAAAGACAAATTTTAAAATGCTGCCAACTCTCAAGGAGTTTACAATCAATCTAATGATAGTGACAAATAGTTTAACACAAATTGTAGGAAAGTAATTACAAGAAAACATTTGCCCCGATTGTGAAAAATCACCTTATTTTTTCATTTAAAGCATAAACTGCCAGTTGGGAAACAGTGCTCTTTTATACACCTTCATTTGTTCATCCTCTTTAAAGGAGGTTGTTTTTAGAAAAGAAAATGTCTCACCCTATCACATGTTTATGACTGATTTGATTTTTTAAAACATAAATATGCTTAAATAAAAAAATATCCATAAAACCAAATTAACATTATGCACAGAAAGACAAAGTGTTCTGCAATAATATGTAAAAAGTTGAGCACAACTGGATCTAGTATTAAAGAGTTAAATCTGAATTATTTTGGAGACTTGCCTTGGACAAGTTATTATGCACAAATTGCATTATATATAAAACAGAGTTGATATTTATTAAGATTATAACTCAGATTCTTTAATTATTTTCATCTGTCAATATACAAGGTTAAAAAAAGAGTATAAAACCTTTTCCAATAGTTTATATATCAAAAATATATTCCAAAATAATTTGGAATAAAACTAGAGATAAGAGGAAAAACTGATGATAGAGTGGGTAATTTAACAGTAAAAGTGCAGAAATGCATGTAAACTTGCATTATTTTTTTTATATTTCATTACTTTTAAAAAATGGCTCAGATAAGAAATGCAAAATACCTAGTAAAACAAGTTGGAGGATTCATTTTGTGAGCTATATTGCAGAGAAAAAGAATGGGCAAATAGTATGGTTTTAAAATATTTATTGATTCATGCTTTAAAAATTTCAGAAAATGTTTTTCAAACAAATCACCAAAGGCCAATATTTCTCTCTGCTCTCAATGCTAAGCATTTTTTTCCACTAAAAATAATGAAGTAATGTATATTTTTATGATTAATCACTTTGTGATAGCTGTGATTCTCAAATACTTTTTAAAAATACAAATAAGATCCAAGTTGCAAACAGACGATATGTAGCAATTTAAAAACCTGATAGGCAAAGCCTTACTCTAACTGACCAACTGACCAATCAGCTGGATTTGGCCTTTTCAGCTACAGATGACTTTTCTCAAGAGCCCTGCACACATCAGAGGGGTTCCCATCCATGTTCTTAATACAACAAGCACAGCTGCTAACACCAGATGCTGCAAAACAACAGCACAGGCACAGAGAGGAGGCTCTAGTGATTCTGTTTTATTCATCAGATTTCTCTTCTCCACTCTCTTCATCAGCTTCATAGTTTTCCTTGCAAGAATCTTGGCTGTTGGTATCGTCAGTAAAACAATTTTCTTGTCCATTCTCTCTTTCTTCTATTTTTTCTTCTTCATTAAATCTAAAGGAAAAAATTTATCAGTTTTTCAAAGGAAAAATGATTTGGCTTAAAAGTAAACAAACCCTTTGCAATGTATGTCATCATGTAGTCAGTCTTCCTCAAGTATATGAACTCCAATTTATAAAGAAAATTCTATGAAGTGCCAATTGGGAAAGTTAAATATTATTTCAAAACTTGGTTGATTCTTTAAATTTCATTTGAAAGCATGTTATTATTTTCATTATTTATGCCAGTCAGAAATTTAAATTATTCTGTCTTCAAAACAAGATACTTCACCACTGTTTTAATATTTTGAATGTGTCAAACATGTCAAAATATCAGTGTTTTACAACAGCTTACATGTATTCCACTAGGCAAAAGACCTTTTTAAAATATTATATAACAGAATTTTATGGTTTCTTACAGGTAAGCATTTTTTCAGAGGTAAATCATTCAGACATCTTATATATGTTACCTTTCTTTATCTTCAATGATACTTTTCATCTCTTGATTGCTGAAGGACTCAAATATTTTTCCACTTTGTCCTTTCTTTGAAACAAACTCATCAGATATTCCTAGTACTTTTAGGGTGTTAGAATAATGCTTTTCTGCTGCCATTCTTGCATTTTTCTATAAGAAAGACAAACCTTTTTAGATGAGAACAAAAGATTTTAAATTTTTATTAAGAATGTATGGGTTAAAAGCTCTAGTGAAAATTAAACCAATAATCACAGTTGGTTAAAAATATGCATACCCTCTGACCAGCAACTCCACTCCTAGGTATATACCCAGAGAAACTCCTACGTATGTGCCCCAGAAGACATGCATAAAAATGTTCAGGATAGCAATGTTTGTAACAACCCCAAACTGGAAACAACCCAAATGTCTACCAATATGATGGATAAATTGTGGTCTATTCATACAACAGAGTAAAATAAAGCAATGAAATGAATGAAGTCTGGCTATACACCACAGCATGGATGGATCTCACAAACATAATACTGAGCAAAAGAAGCAAAAACACAAAAGAGTACATATAATATGATTCATTTACAAAAAGCTCCCAAACAGGCAAAACTATATTGTTTAGGAGTAGGTATATAGGTGATAAAACCGCAAAGAAAAACAAGGAAATTGTTATCTCAAAAGCTAGAATACCTCTAGGGGAGAGGGAGCGGCACAGTTTCTGGGGTGCTCTATTTGTTACACTGGGTGGTGGCCACATGAGTTTTAATCTATTTAATTATTTAATCTATTTAAATTATTGATTATTCTTTATATTGTACCTGTTTTATACACTTTTATGGCTGCTCAAGCATATCTGGAAAAATCAGTAAGTAAATTGTTCCTGTGATATTATAGTTGTCAGAGGGCTTTTATTTTGTGTCTACTGTAATTTTTATTTTTATTTTTTTTTAATAAGCTGAGCCATCCTGCCACCTGTTGGCAGCTCAGCGGCAGCTCAGCTCGGGCCAGGACTCGAACCGCCATTGCTCAGAGCTCAAACTCTTGAGCGAGCTCTTAACCAACTGAGCCACTCAGCCGGCCCTGTAATTTTTACTTTTTATAAGCCATTATAAGCCATTATCTCTACTCCATCAAAGATAATAAAATCACCAGTGTTGTTATCTTTACTCTGTGGAGGAAGCAATGGATACAGCAAAAAGAACATGAATTCAGAATTGGGTTGAAATCTCAAGAATGTTACTTTCTGGCTTTGGGGCCTGTGGGCGTTGTGATGACCCTCTCATGTCTGAAACAAGTTGGAAGTCATCATAGTTGCTGAGACCACAGGCTTTACGGAGCCACAAGATGACTGAGGTTCACACTAGTGTCTTGGCTTTAGTCCACTTTTAGCTCCTGTGAGTAGATATGAACTAGTATAGGGCCAAGAATTGCCATCTGGACCTCTAACTAAAGCTAGGTGACTACGAATGGCCCAGTTCCAATGTACAGTGGCATCCTATACTGGAAAGGGTGTGGGAGAGCACCCAGTTGCAACCCCAAATTTAACAAACAAGGGAACCAAGATGCTCCCTCCTCCCCCACTTAAGCGGTTTGCTTAAGGTCATAAAAATGGTAAGCGGTAGAACCAAGTTTCTTGACCCCTCCTCCGTCTTTTCCATACCACCATGCTGCTTTCTCTAAGTGGTAGTGGTCATCCTGGAGTTTGAAAGTGATCTAAAGCCTGACTTCAGCAATGCAGTTGTCAGATATTTGCTCAACCCAGGTACTCCAGCATAATGAGGGACCACGGAATCTAGTGTTTCATGGAAGAAATCAAAATAGCAGAGAGTGATTATAATGGATAAAACTATCACCAGTGCGTTTTCTGGCTCTGGAAAACTGAAAAGAAAGCACTCAAACTTCTGTTAAGATGCACCCACTGTGATAACAATTTTTGGAAAAGAAAGTAAACACATGTCCAGAGGCTATGAACACCAACAGACAAGCCTAGGGAAACTGAAAGGCACGGCAAAGTGAGAAGATGAGAACTATGCCCCAAAGACTGTAGAGCAGAATAAAGAAACTCCAAACCGAACTCTGAATGCATTAAGAACAGTATATTTTGATTGAAGCAAATTAAATATAAAAGACATTAAAATACTAATCAAAGTTAGTGCTCATAAGCCTTCATCTGAATTTGGTTTAAAATTCAATTTGACATCTACTCAGTTAATAAACCCTGCAATTTCCAAGAAACAGGACAACATAGTTTTTGTTCTGTACAGAGGCTTACTCTGTTAGGGAATAACTCAACAGCAGCAAGACCCCAATTAATACTTACAAATGGGTAATGCATACAGTTGTGAGTGAACTTATTACACAACAGCTGTTAATTAGCACCAATAGTCACAGCAAAATGGACTGCAAGAAAAAAATGTACTAATTTATGTTAAAACCAAAGCAATGGTGAATCACTTCCAGTCACTCTGTATGTATAATTAATCTCCTTTTAATATTTTATATCAGGGTGAATAGTATGTGATTGTTCCTAATTGAAATGAAACATTTCCCCCTTCAATTTCACCATGCAAAAGAATGATAAGGACTATGAGATAAAAGAAAAAGTTAAAATAACTATGGTTACTTATTTTACTATCAAACACTCTAAGAAAATGGGCTTTGTTTCTTCAGGAAACCAAAATAACAAGTGATGAAAGTTTGTCTATCAGCACCCCAGATTGAAGGGAAAACATGCTTATTTTTATAACTGTAAGTTTAGTTTATAGTAATCCTTTCATTTATTTAATGATTGCTGCATACTTATTTTGTAACAAGCCCTCATGGGAGATAAAGGGTATATAGGGAGAGAAAAGTGTTTCGGGAAAAGGAAACAGCATATGTGAGGGCCAAAAATAGTAGAAGAAATATCAGTTATGAAACTAACGTATGTTTTCAACACTTAAAATTTCTTTATAGGTTTTATTTCATACACATTGCTTATTTTGCCACATTTTCTCTGGTGCTTAGAAAACAGTGCGGATTCACAGCATGGCAAAACTGTTTATTAATGCTGAGACTTATCACTAATATATAAGGGTAGAGTTCTCAGCATGGACTAATACCAGACAGAAAATGACAGACAGGTCATTCGATCATAATAGCTAAGTTTTGGTTCAACAAATGTTAATTTTATTAACATCGCCTTTGTGCCAGATGTTGTCCAAGGTGCTAGGTGCTGGGAATACAAAAAGTTGACTACCATCTTTAAAAGCAACTAGCTGGAAGGGAAGAGAGATCATTAGATAATCCCTACACAATATGTTAGAAGCATACACAATATGTTAGAAGCAAAGAGAGAACTATACAAAGAAAAGAACAGGAAAGGGCACCCAACCCAATCAGGGGAAACAATGCAAAAAGTGATTTTACCCTAAGACTTGAAAGAGTAGAAGGAAAGACAGGAAGAAGCTCTAAGGGTGTTCAGAAACAGCATGAATAAGGTTTGAAACCAGTAGTCCAATATGGCCTGAGAGTAAAAGGTGTACATAGTGGGGGTTGGGGGGAGTACAGTGGTAGATGAATTAAAGAGATTAACAGGGATAGATCATAGAGAATTCTGTATACCATGCCAAGACTCGTGGATTTATCTTCTGAAAGAAAGCAGGACAGCTTCGAATTAAGTGTTTGGAAGCAGACTGACTTGGATTCCAAACCTAGTTCCATTATGTACTAACTATAAATCTTATGAATTACTTACCTTCTTTGTACTTCAGCTTCTTCCTCTGTAATACAGGAAGAACTACCTTGTAGTATTGTTTGGAGAAGTCAATGACAAAACCCCTTGATACCATTCATTGAAAGCCAGAAGGAATGGCATCAGTGAATGCATAATTGCCACTGTTATCAGGGGTTATTAACTACCTACCCAGAGTTAACATTTTCACAAGGGAATGGGAATGGCAAAGTAAAGATATAATGGGTGGCTTTGCAAATAACAAGGCACCAAAGCCATTGAAACCATTATATTATGTTAACTCAAATAGGAAATAATAGAGGTTTCACCTAGCATTTCACCATCAGGAATGGAGAAAGACAGATCCAAAAATTATTTAGGAAGAAATCCTTTCAGTTCTCTCACTGACAGTTGAATGGGGAGGAAAAATGGTTCCCATTCATCTAAATAGTGGCCCAACCAAAATGGGAACTTAAAGAAGATGAATATAAGATGCCTGTGGAAAATCTGGGTCGACTATGCACCAGATAAGGGGACATAAAAACCTGCAGTTGGGAGCTGGAGATAACTGCTTTGAGCCAAAGTCAATCACTTTTATGCTGAGTAATGTCCAACAGCTTATGATGATTTTTCCCCCTAAAGTTGAAACTGAGATGATAAAAGAAACCTACCACTTAAAATGACAAGCACTGCATACGAATAAAATTATATCCAAATCAGTTAGTGAAG
>NW_017731352.1:3615070-3616422 GCF_001890085.2 Hipposideros armiger
ATGGGACTATAACATTGAGAGGAACAGGAACCAAAATACATAAATTCACAGAAAGTGTACTCATTATTTGGGCAAGATCCTATAATGAATTAAGCTATGCTGTTTTCTCTATGTAAAATATACCAACTCTACTGATAATAAGATTTCACGGATTAGAGAAACTAATACTATAAAATGATAATTATGCTTAATTACATACAAGTTGGTATTACAAAAAATCCAGTTTATTTTCTCAAGATCAATAGTGTATTTCTAAGGAATTTTTTGCTTAAGTTCATCAGATTAAGCTCCCTCTATCAATGAATTACATTGATATACATTATAAGGAACATAAACATAATATACATTATAAAGGAATATCATTATTATTACATATAATGTACACTTAAAAAAGAAATACTTGTAATTAAAAGCAAATATAGATTTATATTTATAGATCAGATTAAAAATCAATAAACCATATTACTTACTTGGCTTTAGGGGAGTTATTTTCCTACTTAAACAAGAACATTTTTATGTTTATGTACAACACAAAAATGTTCCTCTGGAACACTGGTTTTCAAACTTTGTATTGAAGAATTCCAGTGTTTTATGAAGGGGTTCTGTGAATATTTTTATTTATTTACATTAAAACTAACAAAATGCAACACATACCACTAAATATTAACACACGTGTTAATTGACACATCACATAATTGATGTTAATTAACACCAGTGTGTTAATTTGTGTCATCAGATTTCGTGCAAACCTTAGAACAAAGTTCTTTGACATATCTGTTTATTGAAGAATATTCTGAGGTTACATGGCAAACTTATAAAAGCTTTATCTGTGTGAATCAACATTTTTCTCAATATTATACTGTGCAATCAATAATATAAAGAAAAAGATTGGATGCTGATATAAGACTGTATTAACTATGGCCACAATATAAAACGTTTCTGTTCATCAACATGGCTTCATGATCCTCACTATCAGCGGTGTGAGTGAATATGAGTGTGTGAGTGTGTGAGTTGAGTATAAGTAACTGATAGTAACTTGAATTCAGAAACTAAAATACTAATACTATTCTTAATCTATTCATATATTGGTATCTACTGATTAAAAAAAGAAAGTTTGAAAACCAATGATCTGGAGGTTCAGGATTCTTTCATGATACCTGAGAGATTTTATTCTGGATTTAGACATTTGAGCTAAACTTTGATGGGAGTCATAAGCCTTAGCCCGGGTTGTCAGGAGTTTCTGCAATTCTTTCATTCTTTTCTTCTGCTCAGTTAGGATCCGATTTCTCTCATCTTCCAACATTTTCTTTTCCTCAAGTGATCTCCTGAGGGCAACAAACTAAGGCTTAATT
>NW_017731352.1:3619447-3630931 GCF_001890085.2 Hipposideros armiger
AATCTGGTAAGACACTAGGAAATAAATCTGAGTAGCTTTTCCCAACAGGAAAACTCAGAAAAGTCAATTGTATATAATAGTTATAGAAATGGTGTTTTTAAAATGGACTAAAAACAGTATACAAGAGGCCAGTTTGTACCACTTGGGGTAACTTTGAGAAAATAAATTAAGGAAAACAAGTTTTCTTCAGTAGAACAGGTGTGTAGAAATTTATTACCAATAAAACTATGACTCGGAGAATTGCATTATTGTCATACAACTCAATTAAGAGAATTTTCTGATATCGTCTACTGTTTTTACATGTGCTGCTCACCATTACCTTATCTGTGGCAATAAATACTTTGTTAACTTCCTCATTCATTAAATATTTAGGGACACCCAGCATTTAGCTAGCTGCTGAAAGATACAAATCAGATAAAAACTCCACCTTTGAGAAGTTGCCAGCTAGTTTAGGAGAGGACGAATACATAAATAATTGACAGCTGACTTTGAATGAGACAGAAACTCCTGATTCCTGCCTATGAGCTGCTCCCAGCGGAGCAGGGAGATAGATGAGTATGTCGCAATATCAGTCACCATGAGAGCTCAGAGAAGGAATGCCTAATATCTGCTGGGGGAAGGGGGAGATAAGGGGAGGGGAAGAGGCAGAATTTGTAGAGGTGAGCCAGACTGGAGACATAAAGTTGGATAACGACAAAGTTTGTAAGATTAGGGAAGCAGAGAAAAACAAAGAAATCCGAGGCACAGTGCTGGAACATTCATCATATGTTACCTCATGATGATGAAACTGGTATACTCGTGCTCTTGATGAGGAAACTGAGGCTCAGAGGATTTAGGTGACCTGCCTTCAATCACAGAGCTAATAAGTAGCAGAGCTGGGATTTAACCCAAATCCCAAGTGTTAGGCTCCAAAGACACACCATACTCCTCCGAAGGGCAGGAAGTAGGAACAGGTATGGTGTGCTCAGAGAGGTAAACAGTCCGAGTGGGGGTGGGGAACAGGGCATATGGAGCACAAGGGAGGATGGGAAACAAGGTGAAAAAGGCAAGTAAAGAGCCTCAACCAAGAGCCTGGGTGGCCAGGCCACTGGCAACAAGGGCCTTGAAGGATGTGAGCAGAAGAGTGACATGATCAGTAATGCTCAGAAGGATTCTCCTGGTAGCAAGTAGAGTGAAGTGAAGGGAGAAAGGTTGGCAGCAGTTAATGAGCTACTGCAAAGGTTCGAGTTAGAGGTATTATGGGTAGAATTAAGGGAGCAGCACCAAGGAAGCTGCTTTGGTAGATTTAGGAGGCTAAATCATCGACTCAATAATGGCCTGGATTGTGGGCAAGAAGTTGAAGATTCCTGTTTGGAGTGCTGCCTGTCTAGGTAGATGCTGCTGCTGCCATTCATCAATATAGGGAGTACATGGGAGTAGAATGTTTTAGGAAAAGGAAACTAACCTCTCTCTTACACACGATGAGTTTGAGGGGATAGTAGGGCAGCCAAAAGGCCAGGAAATAGGTGGCTAAAAATATCTGAGACCTGGTAAGAAAGCTGGGCTGGAGATGGAGATATGGGAGCCATCGATGCACACAGAAGTGGCAGGTGCAGCCTTGGATGTGGATAAGGCTGCCTGGGGAGAGTGTGGGCAGTGAGACAAGAACCTGAGGATAGAAATGTTGGCAAACACCAACAGTTAAATAAGCAGTAAGAGGAGGACTAACATGAAATAGAAAGTGGTCATGAGAAATACAAATACCTAAGTGTATTCAAATGAAGGGAGCTTTTGTTTGGTTTGAGTTTGTAAGATAAGGGAAAGCTTCAACAAGCCTGGAAAAGGAAGTTAGGGCAAGCAGGAGGTGGTTTCCATTTCTCGTGCTACTTACTGGTTACCTGGTTTCAGCCCCCTTATGACCCTTTGAAGATTTAAGGGTTGGATGGAAGTTAAGTGACGTTTCAGTTTAGAGGTTTCTCATGGCTTGGGAGAAAGATTACAGACATAGTGTCAGAATTATTCAACACTAAATTCTGCACTTCTTAGCCATGTGACATGGATACTAATTTTTTGAACATCAGCTTTATGATACATAAAGTAGGTGAGCCAGGTTGTTAAACTATTGTCTCTCAGCTGCAAGCCACCCTTCTATACTCTGCTATGTGATGCTGGGGATGGGACTCTGCAAACCACGTTTCTGCTTTATCAGGTGCAACTCACTAGACTCTGCCAAAAGTGGGGCTAGAGGGAGACCGCAAGCCTGGATGAGAAAAAAGGGACCTATTCCTTCCTGTTAGTTCTGTGTCTGCTTGTTTGCTTGAGTTACCCCAGCAATGGTTCTTCCCCTGAGCAGCAACAGTTCATTCTAGTGGCTGATTCCAGTTCGCAGTTTTTCCAATACTCACACAATCAGCAAAATCACTTTGGGGCCTTTGCACGTGCTGTTCCCGTTTTACTCACATGTCATCTCCTCAACAAGGTCTTCACTGACTACCCTATTTGAAACTATACCCTCTCCCATCACGCATTGTCAGCCTCCCTTTTCTGCTTATTTTTCTCATAAGTACTCACCACCAGTTGACATTCTACATATCTTTACTTATTTGTGTATTGTATGCTTGCCCCCACCAAAAAGTAAGTGTCTCAAAGGCAAGGATTTGTCTGCTTTGTTTACGGTTTTGTCCCCAGTGCAGAGAAAAGTGCCCGGCCAAAGGCAGATGCTCAATAAATATTTGTTGGGGAGCATTTGAGATCTTGCTCCCCAGCATATGTTGTGAGTTTTGGCTCAAATAAAGTCTTATAAAAATTAAATAAATAAATAAATATTTGTTGGATGAATGAATGTACAGCTGAAAAAAAAATATTAACTTTCCACCAAGAGAAGAGGACAGGTATTTCCTCACAAAGGATTTAATCATTCAGAGAAATACTGGTTGCTCTAAAGAGGACTGTTCCACTAAGTATTAAGGAAAGGGCTTACTTTTCAAAAACTATAACTAAAACAGGGAGGATATTCCAAAGGAATGTTTTTAGGCAAAAGCATCCATGTGCTCTCCATTCACTCTTTTAGAACATCCCTTTAAAAGGCCTTATAACAATCATTTTCACAAAAAGGATAAAATTTATTTGGACCTGGGAAACTGTTTGAAAAAGATATGGAAGGATGAGTAGCTTCTAAAGAGATGTGGCAGGTCTGAGAAATTATCTTTATGCACTGACTTCTGATAGTATCCATTCCGTTTCTGCTTAACACTGTTAACACTAGCCTGAACTTTTCAGATAAACTGATCCCACAGTGCTTTACCTAAAACAGATGAATGGTTAATAAGCGGCTTCCAACTCTAATTTCATCCTTAATTGTCTCCACACAAAGAAAACATTTTAGTAGGTCAAATAACCAACACCAAGCAGACTATTCTCCAAGAGCCTAAAATAGCGCCCTTTCCCTTTAATGGTTGGGCTTTTTGTGGAATTGTACATGCAGCCACTAGATTAGAGGATAATCTTACCTAGATTGGCTTGACCCATTTAGATGATGACTCCTTCCAGCACATATGTCTCATCAGTGATCAGCACTCATAGTTATTTGTGGTATAGTCTATCTAGTATCATCTACAATTCTGAAATTTTTGTTAGAATTTTTTTTTTTTTAGCTGAGCCATCCTGCCACCTGTTGGCAGCTCAGTGGCAGCTCAGCTCAGGCTGGGAATCGAACTGCTGTTGCTCAGAGCTTGTACCCTTGAGCGAGCTTTTAACCAACTGAGTCACTCAGCCAGCCCTAGAAATTTTTTTTTGCATTGAAAAGATTTGTAAGGAATGAGGCAGATCTACATGTGCTAACATGGGTAAACCCTCAATAAATGATAACAGAAAAAAGCAAGCTGCAGAATCATATGTATATATAAAATGCTGCCATATATTAAATCATGTACACAGGAGACAGAAAAAAGCCCAAAGGAATATATATTAATTTCAAAACAGTGGCTACCGATGGGGGTGAGGAGGGACCAGACTTTCTTTTTGTGGAGAGAGATGTTAAAAGGGCCTAAGCTTTATTTGTAACATTTGAAATTTTAAAAGGAGAATGTGTTCATGTATTACTCCCATAATTAAAATATAACTTAAAAAAAAAAGAAAAAATGTTTTGTGAATATTAATACTAAATTAAAACTGAACAATTTTTAATGACTATTTGGTCTGCCTTGCACCTCTCATGTTCCTTCTGGAAGGTGGCTCTCAGCCCCCAGTAATACAGCTTACCTTTTCCTTGCTCTTCTACCTGCTCCCGCCCCACCCCCCAAATGCCCACTATAACTCTTTTATTTAAGAAAATAGAAACCATGAGAGGGAAGTTCCCTCCTCTTCCCATCCATAAAACTACCTGCTTTTGTGCCTCTTTTCTCCTTTCTTCCTGCTTCAGGGGTGAAATGTACCTTCTCTTAACAGCATTTGACCCTTTCTGTCATCATTAAAACCAATGCATAGGGGACTTCCACACTTCTATGATAATCCTTCTACCACTGTAGCTGGTCCTTAATCTCTCTCTTAATTTCTCTCTCTCTCTTTTATGTCCTTAATCTCTTTTGTCTCCTTTTTCTCTACCTTACTTCTGCTTTGTCAAACCCACCAATCATTCTCCACAAAGCCAGAGAGTCCTCCTTTTAAAATATGAATAGAAACATGTCAGATCTCTTAAAAGTATTAAAGGACCACCCATTGCACCTTCAATAAACACTCAACTCCTTACCTAGGTCTATAAGGCCCTGCATGATCAGGCTCTGCTTACCTCTCCAACCTAATTTCTCCCCTCTCCTTTTCTTCCCATCTCTCTTTTCCAGTCTTGCTGGCTTTCTTTCAGATCCTTAATCATACAAAGTTCTTCCTCTTCCTATCTTAGGGCCTCTGCATATGCTGTTCCCTCTGCCTGGAATGCTTTTCCCACCCCCACTCTTCAAATGGCTACTTTTTTTCATTTATGAGACATCGACTTAAAGGTTAACTCATTTAAATAGGTTCCCTCCTACTTTTAAAAAAAATTATAATAACCTGTTCATTTCTTTCCCAACATTTACCATCTTATGTTCATTGACTGTTCATTTTTTTTATTATCTAACCTCCCCACCAGATTGGAAGCACTGTGATGATGTAAACTATGTCTGCTTCATTCACCACTGAAGAGTCAGTAACTAGCACTTAATAAAAGCTCAATATTTGATGAAAAAAAAGAAGGCCACCCCATTAGAAAAGTCACTGAAATTTTAACTGTGGATTACAGAATACTGCTATACCCATGTCATCATCAACCACATAACAAGCCTATGAACTGATATCTCCAACTGAGGCTAGGTTCAAGAAACATGCCTCAGTGCCCAATATGGGCAGTTTTGCAAGGGGTGGGGGCGGGGCGATTGGCAAACCAAAGAACTGAAAGAGGCCTACTATGACATTTGGTTCTCTAGTCAGTCTTGTGTGGTGGGTATGGTATCTGAGTTTACTATATTTTATAGATGAGCCAAGTTAATCTTTAAAAATCAAGGTGCAGACGGAAGCCAGCTTGGCTTCCGCACTCTTTCCTGCCTTTTCAGTGCTTTTTTTCCCCCACGCCAGTGTCCTCTGGCTATCAGGCAATAAGTAGCAGATTGTCCAGGTTTGCTTTTGGGTCCTTCAAGTGTAGTGGTCTCAGAACAGTGTCAAATTTATAGGACTTAACTTCCTTTTGGAGGTAGGGGAGTAGGGGATAGGATCCTGTCCCTTTGAAACTAATCTCTCTTAAGGTAATTAAGTTTCTAATACAAATTTGCAGTTTAACAAGGCATTCTGGAAGTACACTGCAACTATGGAAATGACTGACTCCTCTACCACAGCAATCCAAAGTAGAATTTAATCTTTGGGCAGGTTGTTCAAATGACAGTCTCACTGGCAGTAGTTATTATTATTACTAATTTATACAAACTGTTATTTAGATATGATACATTCACTCATTTGGTTCTCATAACATCCCAGTGAGGCAAAAAAGAGAGACAATTATTATAGTTCTTTTACAGATACGGAAACTGAAATCGAAGGAAATTATATCTTAATATCATCTAGCAAATGGCAGAGAATGAGTCATAATCAGGACCAAATCCTTCTCCTCCATTCAAATCTTTTCCCTCCATCACTTTGTCTCTTTTGTTGGCTACTGAAACTTGTGTTGAGGGAAAGCTTTATCATGAATGGAAATAGCCCCAGGACTCACTCTGGTTCATGTTCAGGGTCTCAATCTGCCTTACTCTGGATAACCTCAAGTAGTTAACATCTGTTGGTGAAATGCTGCCCGTAAAAGATGTTGCTACAGATTTTCTGATTAGCAGTTTTAGTGTAGTTTAAAGAGATTAGAATTCCAAAATAACCACTGATTTCTACTAGCCCTAGGCCACAATGTTTTGTATCCGAGAGGCTTGGGTAAATAGTATTAAGAATCTTTAACTGGGGGTAAGGAGATTTAGAGCTGCAGATAGATAGTTAAAATTCAATGTTTCTATATTTTAAGGGAATAGAGCAGATGGCAGACTCGGCCCTACACCTGGTGAACAGGTGTTCAGGACACATGTGACACTGAAAAGTGATCCGTGAAAAGGCTATCTCACCCCACCCTGAAGAGCCATTTAGGAAAATTGGTCCTCAGTAATTTGCTTCTCTGGATACTTAACTACTGTATCTGTGTCCGATCTAACCACTGAACTCTTGATGGTTTTAAATATTGCCTCTTATGTATCGTGTTAAGATGCTCTAATAACCAAGACCTTAAGGTGACAACAAAACACACCTCTAACAGAACAGTTGATTCACCTGAGTTTTATGGGTTATCCTATATGGGGTAGATTAGGCTCCCCCAAGTTAAAAAGAAAAGGGAGTATCTACTTCTGACCGATGCTGGAGCATAAGGAGTAAGGTTCTGTACTTTGCATTCTCTAGTCTAAATGGAGTAAAGTAAATGCTCTCCAAGAAAATTTTACAACAATCTCTGTGGTGAAAATTAAAAGGCTTTCCAACGCCTCGGTTTTGAGGGATTTTCGTGAGGGACAGAAAGAAGGTGGTGGGCCAGGATTACCCGGTAGGGAGGGCGCCGCGTTTCCCAGCACGTCGCTCAGCCCAGACGCGGACCGGCCTGCAGCCAGCCAGCCAGCGCCCAGCCCCAGCCCACGTCCCGCCCCTACCTTACCAGCGCCCGCGCCGGCCGCACCGCCTCCTCCTGCTCTTCCTGTTCCTCCTCCTCCTCCTCCAAGGCCGCCGCCGCAGCCGCCTGTGTCTCTAAGGGGTCTTCGCGTTGGTACTGAGCGACCTGCGCTGTGGTGTTGGGATTTACCGGAGTTTGGAGGCTGGAGGACTCCAGCTTCGCCGCTGGGTGCGAGGCGGCCATCAGCTCGCCGCCGAGGCCTGAGCGCCCGCGCTGGCCCGGGGCTGGGAAGCTGGTGCAGCCTCAGGCTACCCGACGGCTCCCTGCTTGGGGTGGGCGGTTACTAGGGGCACCGTAACTAAGGACGCTACAAGGGCCGCGAGGGGCCAAAAGTCACTGAAAATCCTCGCACGCTGCGGGAGACGCAAGGCGGGTGCTTCCTGGATAATGGGAGTCAGTACTGAGTCTCTGCTGGTTTATTAGATGGTTGGCAGGCAGAACAGGGCATCTCTTCCCCAGCTTCGCGCCTCGCCGCCTAAACGCAGACTTCTCACATTATACTAATGAAACTCGTTCTATGAATAAAGAAAAAAGCGCATTTTCATTCATTGAAATAACATGTTAAAAGGAGACGGCGGCGTCAGAGGAAAGCAGGGGATATTATTGTGTGGCGGTCTCAGAACAGTGGCAAGATTTGCATCCTGTTACCTAACATGGCTTCCCCCGGAGCCAGAGAATGGAAAGGAGTGCGGTATTTTACTTTGATTGACTGGAGAGCTACCAGAAACCGACCAATCCAAAGAAGGCTGTTAGGTACGCGATTTTTTTTTCTTGGTCTGACCAATAAAAGCCCAGAGCTGGGTGGAGCCTAGCCTACCCACCAGTGAGTGACAGTGCAGGTGTATAAACCCGGTGTTTGCTGCTTGTGTTAAATAACTTCGTTGTGGTGGTGTTGGAAGTAGCGTGCTCCCAACAGTAACCACAGACACACCTCATCTCCACTTCACCCCATCAACATTCCCCACTCGAGATTTGGGCGCTTCAAACGGCACCTTCCTTCTAAGCCACGTGGCTGTTAAGAGAGGCCTAACCTGAAAATAGCAGATTTGGTGCAGTCTCAGCCACCTGCTACCTAAAACCCAACTACCTGAGGCTGAGGCTGCCGTAACTTTCCCTGTCTGTTGTCCAGCCTCCTCCTACCTCCAGCTCCACAACCAGCTATGGGCCATCACCACCATAAATTTAGAGTATGCAGCATGTGCTGTCTAGAACCCAACTCTAAGGTCTGAGCCCTTCTTACCAAGCCTTTCTTGTTAGCAGGTCTGGAGAGTGAGCACCTGCAAAATCCCCCACATTCCCCCACCTCTTTAAGCTGCTGTTGGTTTGAGNCGCTGCATACACTATTTTAGCAACCATAAGTCAGTACTGTCAGCTAGCTATTTACCTTGTGGCTTGTTCTCTTCCTCTAGAAGATACTGTGGGCATCGGAGGGCTGCAGTTACAAGGCACACGCTTTGCACTTGCACTTCTTACTGATGACTTGTGCCTTGGAGACAGATAAGGCCAACGTGTTTCTTTTAAATTTTCTTCATCTGCTTCAATGTCTGCCAGAATTTTCTCTCTTTTAGTGCCTGCATGTGACACTGCATGAAGATCAGGTGGTTTACAGGCTGTGAGGAGTTTTGGACACTTCTCTTCTGAGGGGTGTTTCTCACATCTCTCATGAAGTTCTCCAAAATCAGCAGTTTGGCACCTGACCTTCTGTTTACACTTCAACTTTTCAGCCTGTTCAGAACATTTGGGCTTCCTTGCAGCAAAACTTCTGCAAGTTGGTCTACAAGGCAGAGGAGATGAATTTGCTAAAAGCTCCTGGGCTCTCAGCTGTGCTGTAATGTTTCCACAGAGCTCTTCTTCTTTTAACCTCTCACTGGTAGTTGAACTGTAAGTAGATCGAGGTATAGGTCTGGCTTTAAATCGATTTGTTTTCTTTTTAGACTTAAAAAAGTCTCTCAGTTCCTTTTCCCGGATTGTTTGCTTCTGTTCCTCCCTTGCGATAAACTTAAATGGTTTTTGTGAGGCCAAAAGCGCCTGCTTGTTTTTCTCCTTCATAGTCCTCCTCCGTTCTTCATTTTGCTTGACTATGTCATGATAAAGAGGGAGAAAGACAAATGCTGGAACTGGATTGGCTCGGAATTTTTTCTTACACTCTGAATCTTCTTCCTGTTTTTTGAGTAGTTTGAGTGCCTTTTCAATATCTGACTTAGATTTCATGTTCTCTTCTTTTTTCTTCTGTTCTCTAATCATCATTTGGAAAGGCTCAGGCACTGTAATCTTTGGCACCCATTCTTTTGGTTTCTTCTTTGTTTTTTCAACTGCCGGGAAGTCACCATCTTCACATTGAATATAATCTCTAACAGAAAAGTTTGTCCACATGTTGTTGATGAGCTCCTTAGCATAGGTCATCATTCTCTTTTTCTCAGGATATTCCTTTTCTAATTTGGGCAACTCATCTTCAGAGGAACTCATAATCAAGGAGTAAGAATGACCCAAATCAGGCTCTGAAAGTGATGTCGTTAAGGAGACATGGTCATAGGAGTTCTTTTCTGATACAGACCTAAGTGAGAAGATTAGGATACACTTTTAGTTGTATGTGACCAAATATAAAAATTAAGAATTATATATTTTCTTAGATCAAGGTATAATCAGTTAGAAGACAGGAGCTGGACAGGGCTTGTAAAAATTATTACTTTTATTTAGAATAGACCTGGAAGATGCCTATAAAATATCTTAATTCAACACCCTCATTTTATAGGGGAGGAACCTGACAGCTGAGGTTCCTTGTGTCTCTAACCTCTATTGAATTCTCCACACGTTTTCCAGAGTCACCATCTTAAAACAAACATCTGATCATGTCACTCCCTTTCTTAAAACTTTTCCATGATTTGTCATTGTTATGAAGTCAAGTATAGATTATAAACCCCTTCAAAATCAGACTCTACCTACCTTTCCAGTTCCACCCCTTGCCTATCCCTATCCCTAGTCACCATTCGTAAGTCATATTCGTAAGTCACGTCAAGTTCCTCACACACACCATGATTTCTCATGCTGCCATGCCTTTGCACACGTGGTTTCTGCTGCCTAGAAGGCCACTCCTTGCTTTCTGCATCTGCTGCAGCCATTCCTCCTTCAAGACTGAACTCAGATATGACACTTCAGTAGGAAATTCCTGCTGTGTCCCTCCACTGACACCTTGACATGATGAACTGCTTCTTCCTCTGTCTGCATAACACTGTTACATCATGTTTATTACAATTTTTGGTTCTCAGCTAGTCTCTGAGTTCCTTGAGGGCACCTTGATTTTGACTCCTCAGCGTCCAGGCAAGCTCTGGCACACAGGAGATGCTCAATCAGTGCTGACCAACTGGATGAATTAAAAGACTTGCCTCAAGTTTCAAAATCAGTGACTTTACAGCAGAAATGGGTCTTGAAATTACAGACTATTTTGAAAACTTGAATCAGATTTATGTCTCAGTCCTGAGCCCTTTGTACAATATCTTTAATGAGCCAATGTTAATCCACATATTATAAAGGGCTTTTAAAATTAAATTTTAATATTCATTAAAAATGGCCCAGAATAGGGCCGGCTGAGTGGCTCAGTTGGTTAAGAGCTCGCTCAAGAGTTTGAGCTCTGAGCAACAGCGGTTCGATGAAAACTAACTTCGCCCTTTTGCTCTCTGAGTTCCCTTTCCTCTTGGTTAAGTTCTCATCAAAAAAAAAAAAAAAAAAAAAAAATGGCCCAGAATAAATATTCTGATGATGTCTGCAGTTCTATGAATCATAGGTCAGAGAGAAAAGAACAAATAGCCACCAAATGACCCTCAAAACAAGAACTCATTAAACATTTTAAATAAAATCCCATCTCCATATATCATTAAAAGTACAAAGGGATATTTGAGAGAAAATATTCTGAAATAATTTTGTTCTACACTTTTAAGTATACATTTTATTTTACAGTCCACAAATAACATTATGTACAAACTTACGCAGAAGAGACACTAGAAGGTTCTTCCCTGATGATCATTGGCTGAACTTCCTTTAAATTTAATTTATTATGGTACATTTTCTCCAACTTTGCCATAGTTTCCATGTGGGCAGCCTTCAGCTCCTCTAGTTTCCTGAAATATTCTTCATTAGAGTGGCAAATATCAGAAAAGTCCACGAGGTCCTCACATCTTATATGTGTTTCTTCATTTACCCCAGAAACATTGATGTTAAAATCAGCCTGATAGGAGGACAAAACCTGTTATATGGTATCTGGAACTGAAAGACAAATGAAGTTAACACTG
>NW_017731352.1:3640927-3643495 GCF_001890085.2 Hipposideros armiger
CATTCACATGCAGTTGGTTCTGCAGCCGCATGTGCCGCTCATGGGATTTGGAGTAAGCCAGACCCCAAAACAGCAAGACAGGTCTACATGTTGAAGCACTACAAAAAGACTAGGCAAGGATGGGATGGGATGGGATGGGATGGGATGGGATGATAGGATAGGAATAGAACAGAATAGAATAGAATAGGTGGAGGACACATGTATGTATGTAGAAGAGCTGAAAAGTTTCCATTCACCAGCAATATTCTAAATTTGCAGATATCTAATAACATAGCCTCAAAGTATATAAAGCAGAAATGGGCAGAACTACAATAAGAAAATGACATCTTATATCATCATAGGAAGAATTGTTTTTGCACTTTTGTATTAAGATGTAACAGTGAAATGAAATAGATCTTAAATGTATAGTTGGATAAATTTTGACAAATGCATACTCATGTAATCATACCCCTATTAAGATAAAAAACATTTCCATCATCCCAGAAAGACCCCTTGTGCCCCTTTGCAGTCTATTCTCCATTCCATCCCCTTGACTGTTCTAGAACGTCATATAAATGGAATCATATAATATGTACTCTTTTTGCTCCCAGCTTCTTTTGCTCAGCATACTGGTTTTGTTTGTTTTTTTAAAGATTCATCCCTGTTGAATATATCCATAAGTAGTCTATTCCTTTTTAATTGCTAAGTAGTATTCTTTGCTGAAAGATAATAGTTTTCCAACACTGGAAAATTTTTCCTTTTTTGGTGCTATTCATAATGTGACAGTTACAGACAAGGCATACTCTTAATATGCAGTATTTACATTGTCTTTATCACTTTCTTAAGTTTATCCATTCACCAGTTGATGGTCCTTTGGGTTGCTGAAGGAGAAGTGTAAGAGATTTATTGGGGGAAATTTCTGTGAAAGGAATAGGAAAGTCTTCAGGCCAAGATATAGTCTGACACTTTAGAAAGCAAAGAGGGGAGGGAGAATAATCCAACTTAATAAGAAAAAAATAAGAAATTTTATTAAAAATAATAAGAAAGTGGAAGTACAAAAATAAAGTAAAAGTAAGGAAATAAGCACAGAAATCAGATAAATGGAAGAAATTAATGTGCAATAAAGAAGATTTGAGCCCTTCTTCCCACACTTTTGTTTGCTGGTCTGGAGTGTGAGCACCTACAAAGTCCCCCACACCTCCAATAGAGCAAAATTAATTCTTTGAAAAGATGAATACGATATAAACAGAAAAGTCATAGAATTATCTCAACAAATACAGAAAATGTATTGGATAAAAATTGACATTCATACATGATTAGAACAAAAACTCTTAACTAGGAATAAAAGGAAATGTCCTTAATCTGATAAAGGACATCTAACAAACAAAAATAAAACTAAAACAAAATAGCAACCACCATAGTGATGAAAAGATGGGCAAAACGAAGATGCCCAACATATTAGTTACCTACTGCTGTAGATACCCTAAAACAATAAACATTACTCCACATAGTTTCTGAGGGTCAGACATTTAGGGGTTTAGCTGAATGATTCAGGATCAGGTTCAGGAACAAGGTTGTCAAGCTGTTGGTTAGGGCTACAATCTTCTCAAGGCTCAACTGAGAGTGGAGAATCCACTTCCAAGCTAATGAGCTTCATTAGTCAACATGTGATTGTTGACAGACCTCACTTCCTAGCTAACTATTGGCCAAAGTCCTCTCCATAGAGCTTCTCACACCATAGCAGCTTGTTCCTCTCAGAGCAAATGATTCAGGAAAGAGGGAAAGCCAAAGAGTATCCAAGACAGAAGCGTGTTTTACAATTTAATCTTGAAAGTCACATATTGTCACTTTTGCTTTATGCTATTGATCATATGCTACCACCAAACCCTGGTACAATGTAGGACACAGGGACTTGAGTGTGAATACAAGAAGGCAGGAATTACTAGGTGCTACTTGGGAGGTTGGCCACCACACTCACTGATCATTTCTATTCTGCATTGTACTTCAGGTCCTAGCCAGCAGGAAAGGAAAAAGGGGGAGGGGGGAGAGGAAGTATAAGGATTGGAGAGGGAGAAAAAAAAACCCTCTAAATACTTACAGATAACTTAATTGTGTAGATCTCCCAAAAAGATAGAGGTATTATTGGAGTAATAAGAGTTTAACAAGGTTGCTGGATACAAAATCAATTTACAAAATCTGTTCCATTTCTTTCTGTGCTTTATTTTGGATAGTTTCTAAGGTCCCGTCTTCAAGTTTGCTGTCCTTTTCTTCAGTAATGTCTAATCTGATATGAATCCTACCCAGAGTACTTTTCTGAAAGAGATTGAAATTTTCATTTCTAGGTATTTCATTTGGGTCTCTTTTACATCTTCCACTTCTCTCATGTTCATATTTTCATATATCCTTGAACAGATATGGAAGATTTATAAAAGGTGTTTTTAGGTCTGATAATTCATTTGTCATTTTTGGGTTTCTCTTGGTTTTCTCCATTATGGGTCAGTTTCCTGCTTCTTTGCATGACCAATAATTTTTTTCTAATTTGTTTATTGTGATAAAATACACATAAAACCTACTATCTTAACCATTTTT
>NW_017731352.1:3646310-3648468 GCF_001890085.2 Hipposideros armiger
AGGGGGGGGGAGGAGAGTAAACTTAATTACTAAATTGCAGACAATCCAGAAACAGACTTACCATTTACCAAATTAGTTTAAATACAATGGAGAGCCCTAGCTGCTTTTAGAACACTCTTTGTGAAATACAATGGAGGAAATGGTGAGAATGGTACCAGATTGTACAGTCCCATTTATGGTCCACCTCAAAAGTCTGGCCTTTATCCAAATGTGATCAGAAGTCATGAAAGCTTTTATAAAATAGAGTACCTGACAAGTTTTTAAAAATCACTAGCTACAGTGTGTGCAGAACTGATGGAAGGAGGCTAAAGTAAGGGCAGAGATTAGATCTTACACTACTCAAAGTGAGATGATGCTTGATCAGGGTAGAGGCAATGAAGATGTTAAAAGCCATTGAATAAGACATATTAGTTAAGAATCCCTTTTGTATAAAACTTGCTACATATACGCCTATTTTATTTGTAGAAGGAATCCCAATTAACACTACTATGGTTATTCTTGGAGAAAAGGAGAGAGCCTTTCATTTTTCACTTTGTATCCTTCTGTACTGTTAACTTTTCAAACAGCATATATATTAGAGATTTTTATGTAAATGGGGATTTATCAGTGTGATGAGCATATTAGGCCATATTTTTATTCTCAATGTCTGCTTAAAAAAAAAACCAACTTAAAAGTACCCAGGATTAAGATCCTAAGGAAGTCAACAGGTAAATGTGAATCCACTTTTCCTCTTCTTATATAGGCTTTTCAAGAGTATCTGAAATAGAATGTGAGGGAGGGCAATAAAGTAATCCAGCTTCTGAAACCAAATATTTAATATTTTCATTAAATTGTGTCAATACAATTCCAAGCAAATGCCAACTGGAAGACCAGGCCCAGGAAGTCATAGAGGAAACAATTTTCCAAACAACAAAGAACACCAGTGAGTGATCTTCCACTCCAGCTGCACTGTTAGTGGCCATAATGGTGCAAGTCAGCCAGTGTTATCCGGATTACCGAGTGTTTACCTGACAAGAGAAAAACTAGAATTTCAAAACCTTGTAATGACAGAATTTTAAGGATGGAAGACATTCAAGGCAATAATTCAAATCACCCCTATTTTTTACAAGCAAAAGACTGTAAAATCAGTCTTGTTATCACCTTGATGAGTCGCAAACTAACATTTACCACCCACAACCCAAAAAAACCTCTTTAAGAAAAATCCCCTTCTGACTTTGTAGGAAAACTCACAATCTATACTTACCACGTCATCAATTTTCAGAATACTCCGGACAGTTTCAGTTGCTAGGGTCAGTGCACTAACTGAAACCAAAAGAGGCTGGACAACCAGTTCCTCCAAAATGTTGGAAATACCACCCTGCAAATTAGCACAAATTACTTTTAGAGTTTGTAATTATATACATCATACAACTACGCAGTATGACTCAAGGACTTTTCAAATGCAGTTTTCTCTTGGTCTAGTCAAGAGTAAGATACTCTTTACTAAGTAAGCTCTTCTCTACATTGTAGATTGAATTTCAACTAAAATTTGGAAAAAATTAATTAATGCTGGATTCCCCCAATCCTAACTCCAAAGTATCTACAATTTAAAAATATCCTGGCAAAAATTAGGTAGAGGATCACAGAGACGAAAAATTATTAGATCTTTAATGCTAAAATCACCTCTGAATCCTAATTCTGAATTCAGCCAAGTCTGGTCTGCTCTACCTTTACATCGCTCAAATCCCACTTTTAAATTCTTATTGCCACTATCCTAGTCCCCATTCTTCCAAGGATTACTGCTGATGGCCATAACAAGCAACCCTATCTCCTGTCTTCCCTCCTTACAATACTTTTTATCATCTTAGCATATTGGTTAAAACAACTTCAATGACTCCCAACAACTATTAGAATAAAAAAAAAACCTGTTCCTGCCCCAATACTCAAGGGCCTCCAAATTTTAGCTTTTATCTGATCTTTCCAACTTTAAAGTCAACTATATCACCAAGTCATAACCTCTGCTCTAGAAAAAATTAGTAACTTCTTGGTCCCTCTCACCTGTAAACCATTTGCTTCCCCATCTGAATTTCCTCATCCCCTAATAACCAAAGCTGCATCTTCATAAAGCTTTTGCTACCCAGGTACTGCCCTCCTTTGGAGTCTGTACCATTCATAAAAT
>NW_017731352.1:3650383-3653272 GCF_001890085.2 Hipposideros armiger
ACATTTAGGAGAAAGGGTGAAATTCCTCTTCAGTCCTGGAGGGATACTTGTGTTGTCAGCATGATTTCCACAATTCACAATTCAACAATGGTTGCTATTCCATGGAGAAATGAAGTATAGAAAAAACCTATTTGTATTTTACAGTATAATATGTTCATGAAAGGTGTTGATAGGGCAGATCAGTACTTGTCTTATTATTCTCTCTTGAGAAAAACAGTGAAGTGGCCAAATAAAGTTACATTTTGGCTTATAAATTGTGCACTTTTCAATTCTTTTAGAATCTATTAAAAACTAAACCCTACATCAAAAATGAGATATGAAGAATTTCTGCTACAAGTGGCAAAAGGCTGGGCTACAGATAAGGTGGAGACAGACACAGATGCAGCACGCCCAGGAACATCAACCCAAACCTCTCGTGTGCCTCATGAGGACCCCCCTGGGAGACTTTTGGATGATATGCGCAAACACGTACTAGAGAACATTGTTGGAAGTGAACGGGGTAAAAGAAAATATCCTGCTAGGAAGTGTCATGTTGGTGCAGCCCACAAAAAAAGAAGTGAAACTTGGTACATGTGCAAGTTCTGCTTAATGCCACTCCACAAGGGGGAATGTTTCCAGAGGTATCACACCCTCAAGCACTACTAGGGTCTTTGGTGAGTATTTCCTGAAAATTTCAGTTCACAAAAATAGTTAGCAAATTTGTTATAAATTTTTAAAGAAACATAGTATAAAAGTTGATTTCAATGGTTTAAACCTCGGGAACATGCATTTAAACCATTTAAATGCCCCGTCCTCAATGGGTTAATCAACATTTTCTGTAATAATCAAAGATTAAATTATTACCTTTCGGACATTAATGCCTGTAGTTTTTTCCCCTTGGGCATGCCGGTTTCTTAGTTCTGTTACTGTAGAAATGGGATTCAGGCCAGCATTTTCAGCTAGTGTAGATGGAATGACTTCCATAGCATCTGCAAAAGCACGAACGCAGTAGGATTCCATACCACTTAATGTTCGTGAATATTCAGTTAACCGTAGGGCCAACTCTATTTCTGGAGCACCACCTCCTGCAATAAGAGCTCTGAAATTCAAAAACGTAGTTTTAGCTTATTTTATCCAAGAGAAAGCCACTTTAAATAATTTACTTTTAAAAATAGTCAAAATATAGCAGTTTGATATTCTAAATGTTACTGAGTAATTTATATTACCTCTTCTTCACTAAACAGCGAATGACACACAGGGCATCATGAATGGAGCGCTCAGCTTCTTCAATCACCAATTTGTTAGATCCACGAACAACAATTGTAACTGTTTTTCCAGGGCTTGTACAGCCTGTAATCTTTAGTAAACAAATTCCAAATTAGGTATTTGGAGTTAAAATAAACAAACAAAAAACCCAGGCAAATAAAGCTTAATTCTAATCCTGTTACCTTGAGCAGTTTCCCAGAACCACTTAAATTGACCTCCTCAGCTAACTCAGCTGATCCCAGCATGTCGGCAGTGAATTGGTCAATATGAGCAACTGGTTTGGTTCCAATTGTCTGGGAAAAATAGTCAAATCCACAAATTAAGACATTTGATTATTGGTCATTGTCACACATGTAGATATTAGGAATATTTTACCTTACAAATGAATTCAATGTCTTCTCTTTCAATATCCTTAACCACCATAATCTTCATTTTGTTCAGGAAATGTAATGCAAGATCACTAAGTGCATCTCTAAAATACAAAATCAGTGTTTATGCCAATGCTAGGATTAAAAACATTTTGCTGTTTAACTGCTTTTTAAGATTTTCATTATTTTACTGTTGTTTAACCCTCCGTCGGGCACAACTGATCTCACAGATTGTTTTGAATTTCTGTTGATTTTTATACTGAATTTATGTAATAAACATATAGTTTTTACTTTGTGGCAAATTAAAATTTCATTCTGAATAAATAATAAGCATGCTTACACGTTATTTTCATTTTAAATAAATAAATGNTCTGCCGGCCCCTATAAGGGAACTATTAATTGTCTGTTTTTACAACTGAGGAAACAAAAGTACAGACTATGTAACTTGCCCAAAATCAGTCAATAATTGGCAGTTAATGAACAAACAGTACTTCACTTAAGGCATCTTCTTCTTTTTCATTCAAAGAACCTGCAGGTCTCATATTTAAATCCAAGATTACTTTTAATTACAAAGCTTTTCATTCAACAGAGAATTATAAAGCTTTAAAAATTTTTAGATTAACGTATTATGGAGTGGTGACGCAGATTTGCATCTATACATTACAGCTGTGCAAGATGAATGAAGCAAATCTGCGTTTTTAACATGCGCTTGCTTTCCACACACTATACACTTAACTACACAATACTTGGAGCCTTTCTCTGAATGGTCCTGCTGACAAATGTTTACAGAAACGTGACCTCACTCGAAGTTAGTAATCTGTGATAAATATAGAGAACAAACAGCTCTGTATTTTCCTCTGTTGCTCTGCTCTGCATTTAGTCAGCATTCAGATTTCAATCACTTTACACCCATGACGGAAAGATGTAGTTCTTATGGGAAAAATTATCTTACAGAAGATGCAATTTCAGAATTGTTGGCGGACACATTATCTGATGTTCCTGACAACGCTGATAGTGACAGTGAAAATAACAGTGACTCTTCCATTATTGGAAATAGGCAAAACAAAATTGTGCATCCTTTACTGAGTTACAGTGACAGTGAACAAAGTGCAAACGAAAGTAACGATGACACACTAGACTCGGCGGTTTCCACATGGGTAAAAACAGATAAAACACCAAATTTAGGGCCCTTTACTGGAAACCCAGGGATGAAACAAATTCCCTCTGACCCGACGAAAGTATCACAAGTAACAGGATGCTTTCTTGGAGACAGATT
>NW_017731352.1:3656002-3657192 GCF_001890085.2 Hipposideros armiger
TTAGCTTACCAAGTTTATGAGCTAAAAATTCAGAAGTAACATTTCCAATGGATAATATTAAAACACACTCCAATGACACTTTTGTAAAACACAATTATGTCATTTTTCTTAATATTCAATGAGTATATCTCTGATAAAACTTTGTTGATACTTTCTGAATTTAGTATGAAGTATGATTAATTCAAGGCTACAAGTTTACACTTTCCCACAAATTATATGAAGATCTTGACAACCCTGTGATACCAGAAGGGTGAATATTACTACCCCTGTTTTACAGATGAGCTATATGAATTTTGAGAGCAACTTACTCAAGGTTAATAGCTATTACATGACTTGGGAGAGAACCAGGTATTCCAACTCTTCATCAGAGTTTCTATATAAAATGAGCATCCACAGTACTTTCTGGCATAACAGTAATAGAGTACATGGGAATATGTTTATTAGAAGACAACAATGAAAAAAAAAAGGGGGAGGGATCAATTCAAACTTTGGAGAATTCTTTCAATCCATGGACTATCCACCATTCCTCCAAAAAGAGCTTCTAAATTTCAAGGCAAGCAACTGCATAGACCCTAAAATAAAAGACTTTTATCTAGTTAATTAATTTTAGACCAAACTTAGCTTTTTTAAAAAAAGCATTCCATTTACTTGCTATTTAGGATCTTGGTCTACAAAGATTATATATCCTACACTTAAATGATCACAATGGGAAGATAAACCACTTCAGAGGATTTATCTGAATAAATGCCCCAAAATGCAGACATTAGATGTCTAGTGGTTTACCCACCTCAAGTTTCTTTAAAAATTGCTAGAGAGGCTCCAAAGTCAATTAATATTAAGAAGTAAACAAAATAAATAGCCCCAGACCTTAGAATAGACTTCTGTATGAGAAGGACATTACATCCGGTTTTCTTAATTTGCTTCACTAAGTTTAGAATGTAGGCTCTCTCCTCTCGCAGTACTCGGTCCATCTGGACATAGTCAGAAACTACTATTTGATTATCCATCTGTTAAAAAAAATTAATAATTTGCATTGGAGGACTTTTTCATGAAAATATTACAGTATATTCAATCAAAATCATACTAAGAAATTATATATAGACATACATAGTCTCAAAAGATGACTATACACCAACCTTAACTCAGCATTTACTATGATTTATACACCTTGCTGTCGTGTGTATTTTTGC
>NW_017731352.1:3659747-3664307 GCF_001890085.2 Hipposideros armiger
TAATTAGAAATGCTTACCCAAGTTTCTTAACTATTTTAACATCTCTAAGATCTACACTAGTGGCTGTGGCTGGGTCAATCACTTTCATCACTGCATTTACACTCATTGGAGAAAGCAGACTTGAATACTGAGAGACAACCTAGAATGAAAAAAAAAAAAACGTCAGCTACACAATAGACAACGCCTTGCTTCTTTACTGACAAAGATATTCAAAAAGTAATCTTAAATCACTTTTTTTGGTGGTGGGGACATGAGGGCTTTCCTCTTTCATTAATACAGTAGATGGACTGTCAAGATTACTAACAATTCTATAGGAAATCCTAAAAGCAAATTAATTTTAAGTGTAGCCTTCCTAACTAACATGAATTTATGATCAGAAGCTATGTATGTGGACCTCTAATACTGAGGAGCTGATAAAAACAGCTAATGACTAACATATTGAACACTTTTATGCCAAGCAGTGGTCTTAGTACTTTACATTTATATACTCATTCAACCTTCCAATGAAGAAACTGAAATAGTCAAACAGCTTAGTTAAGTGATTGAACCCAAGTAGTCTACACTCTATGACCAATGTTGTATTAATAACTAATAATTATGCTATTCTGCATTAGCTCTTGGGACATTCAATAATATCACTAATATCATCTAGCTCTCCACTAAACATTTGAAGAAAATGAATGTTTCGATATAATGCTAATGAAAAAGAATGGGTGTTTGTGTGACATAGGATATGACAGAAAACAGGCGACATGAGTTCCCAAGAAATTTAAAAGAACACCACTGCTTTAAATTTCATAACTAAGAAGCAGCACAGATATTAGTTAAGAGATGGACTATGGATGGGCAACCCTGTTCTGGTTTCAAATCTCAGTTCTACCCCTTATTAGTGGGTTTTGGATCAGTTATTTAACTTCACTAGATCTATTTTCCCATCTGTAAAACGGAGATACAATTTGTTTGAAAGCCTTGCAGTAAATTTTATTTGAATTCAGTTATACAAATTACCTTAGTTACCTAGTCACTCTTGAGGCTTAACATTTATGAACTGTACAGCATCAAACAAAAATCACAGCCTATGAGTTGTGGTTCTTAACAAAACTTAAACGGTAATTTTACAATGATCCCTTAATGCGTGTCTCACCTTTGAGTTCAATGAAGTGGTTGCACTATTTAACAAAGTTTCTCTATCACTCAGTTCCACAGGTCGAGACATGTCAGTTAAGATTTCAATACCCTTTTCCAAAGCCTTCTGGAATGACTCGGAAATGATGGTTGGATGAATCCCTGTTATTTGCAAAAATCTAGTCATTTAACTATAACAGATAAGCTACATATTTAACACAATTAAGAATTTTCTATTCATTAAAATGTCAAAGCAGTCATATATTTTAATTATCTATAGATTAATTTATGATGCAGTTATAATGATTTGAATAATCTTAACTGTTAATCATGTCTAATAATTTACTTCCATTTAATTTGGAACAGACCGATTATATCACATATGATATTTAAAACTGAAACCAAAATTTTATTCTTTTAAAAACATCACAAATCTACATAATAAGTAGAATAAGTAACTGGAGAGTCACTACTGTGATTAGGCAATATTTAATAGAGCAAGAACCCATACTTTCTCTCCCAAATCACCATTCTCATCCAGACTTAAGATTAGTAACACCATCACCACTTATTTTTGAAAAGCAAAATTCTATCAAGCTCCATTAAAAAAAAAAAAAAGCTTGGCAAAAAAGAGACAAAAGAAAAAAACTTTCTAATTCATATAATAAAAAGCAAAACTTAATGTATAAATTCCTAGCAAAAAGGTTATTCCAAGTTAAATCTGAAACCTCACATTACTTAATAACTTTTGGCGTTTACTCAGTAATAAAGCATGTTCTATGTTCTACCTACCTTTCTGAAGAAGCTTGGTACAGCAATCTAAGAGAGAGCCAGCAATGATGACCACTGATGTGGTGCCGTCTCCTGCTTCTATATCTTGTGCCTTAGACAGCTCCACCAGCTAAGTGAACAGAACACGCTGTTATTCAATGAGAAATGTGAGAATCCAATAACATCAAATTCAAATATAAAAAGAATGGCCTTCACACATCAGTGTCATAATTTGATCAACACTGTAAGATTCAATATAATTCTTAACTTTTGATTTGTTGTCTACCTTGGGTTTCATTTTATTTTATTTTATTTTTTTTTAAGCTGAGCCATCCTGCTACCTGTTGGCAGCTCAGCGGCTGCTCAGCTCGGGCTGGACTCGAACCGCTGTTGCTCAGAGCTCAAACTCTTGAGCGAGCTCTTAACCAACTGAGCCACTCGGCCGGCCCTTTGGGGTTTCATTTTAAAATGATACCTGATATATTTGTGGAACACAAAATTTGACTTATATACTCTTTAAGTATATAAATTATACTAAGTAATAATTTATAATTATTAAAGTATATAATTTATAATGTATAAGTATATACAGTATACTTTCTGGTTCAGACTGTGGGTTATAAGTTTTTGCTTCCTGTCAGAAAGTATAAATGATGCTGTACTATGGGTACCTTGTAGACTTGGAAGCTATGAAATGGGGCATTCCAGATGATAGTAGAGTGTCAGTTTGGAGTCTTTTGCTAAGTTTATCTGAACTGTCCCTGTATAAACATTATTTGATTCACTTAAAAAATCATCTTTACATAATTAAAAGGGACTTTTTGATAGATAGGATTTTCTTTTTACTGATATGGTGACTTCTCACTTTGACACTGGAATCATCATTATGATCTTTAGCTGAATTGGCAATTGTTTTTAATAAAATCATTGTAAGTTTAGAACATGCTTTTACACACAATTATTTTTCTCTCTTCCAGCTAACACCCCACTGAATTAATAATTTTTACCATTTCATGTTTTTATCTCTTCCTTCCTCAACTGTATGGCACATTCCTGTAGAGAAGGACAGGGACCTTGCACTGAAGAGCACAATGCTAAACACAATGTATCCTAAAAATACACGTTTAGCCTAATGAGAAAAAATTTCACAATCCTTAAATATCATGTGATCAAATAAAATAAATGTAACTGTTTACCAAATGTTGACCATACCTCATCTAAAAACCCACCTTATCTAAAATTATACTTACCATTCTGGCTGCTGGATGTAACACTTGCATTTGTTTCAGAATGGTGGCACCATCATTTGTAATGGTCACATCGCCTTTTCCATCTTGAATCTGGAAAGTTGTTTTTTTTTAAAAAACAAAGATGTGATTTCAAAAACTTTGTTTTCTTAACCCAGCATAAATGTGACACCCTAAAAGCTCTACTAATTTTACTACTTCTTGGTAGAGAAGTTAATTTGTTTGCATAGCTTACAACTGTGCTTAATTTCAAACTTTCTTCCCTTATTACATTAGTATGATTAAGAATATGCACAGTAGTCAACTTTACAAGGGAAACAGCTGGCTTTGTTACAGCTATTTTTTCTTTGTGTAAAAGAGAAGGAATCTAGACACTAAAAAAGGTAGGAAAAATGCTATAAAGAATAACTATCATTCCTGAGTTCATACTGATAATAAGAAATAGTACCACAGATCCCCCAAAAGAGCACCAAGAATGTGGTGAACTTTTTTTTCCCCATTGAATATTAGGTATTCTTTTCTTAAATAAATTTTGTATTTTTCATTTACCATTGATATACAATACTTGTTTCAGGTGTGCAACATAGTGATTAGACATTTATGTAACTTACAAAGTGGTGAACGCAATTCTTATACTCAACACAGTAACTTATTTCTTAGTATCCTGAGTAAAAGGCAAAAAGCATTACTAGCAATGACAAATGTTTAAACATCCAGAAGGAATAATGATCTGTAGATTATCCAGAAAATGCTCCACCTTGTTTCCTTACCTCTCATTTTGGAAGTTAACTAGCAGTGAATTTGAGGGTCTATTACTTAAAAAGCCATTGGAATGCATCTGTTTTATGCTGCCAGTCAAGAACACTAGATATAGAGTTGAAACCTCACAGACCTGTGTAAGGTCAGAGTTACATCAATAAAGAGTACTGAACTTAAGCCCTTATACCTACCTTTACTGTACTTTTCTATCTAACTACACAACAGATAACTACTTTTTGTGTATATACTTTCAGTTTAAAAATCATTAAACAAACAAAATAGGAATTATAGTCAATTATAGATTACACCCCCCAGTAATCTATCAGTCTTCTGAACTCTCTAAGTGCCTTCCTCACACTTTTTACTTTTTTTTTTAAAGATTTTTATTGGGGAATTGGGGGAAGGGGAACAGACAAGTTATTGTCCTTTGTTCTTCAGTCTAGTTGTGGAGGACGTTGTTTCACTGGCCCAAGTTAGCACCATCATTGCGCTCTTCCTGGGCGAGGCAGGTCAGTTGCTGGCTTCTGGACGGCTGCTCACTCAGTTGCTGGCTACATAAGGTAGCCCACGGCAGCCCAGCTCCAGGTTGAGCTGTTGTTCAACATCTTAGCTGTAGAGGGCAGTGTCACTGGCCCTCATATGTGGGATCCGAACGGGG
>NW_017731352.1:3664345-3669365 GCF_001890085.2 Hipposideros armiger
TTGGCAGCTCAGCTCAGGCTGGGAATCGAACCAGCGACCCTGTTGCTCAGAGCTCGCACTCTTGAGCAAGCTCTTAACCAACTGAGCCATTCGGCCGGCCCTTTTTACTTTTTTAAACAATATATCTTAACCCTCTATCAAGATCTCACAGTATGGACAGTAGCCATTTAATAAGTAATGAATGATTTAGTTTTTACCATTTTATCCATTCCTTTTGGTCCAAGGCTTGTTCTAATAGCATCAGCAACAGCTGTAAAAGAAAGAAAAAGAAATCAAGACTCTTTAAAGGACAAAATATTTCTCTTCTCAAATGATCATTTTGTCCTTACTAGGATAGGATATAGAACTGTTCACTGTGTCCACTAAAGAAAATTCATTATTTAATAACAATCTACTGGAAATAGCATAATCTACTTCTTTAATATATGACATGTAGGAGTACTTCATGTTTTGAGGATTCATCTAATCTTCCTTTAAATATCAAAATGATACAGTCTAGCTCTGATTGTGGACTGTATTCTTTTCTCCACTCTTTAAAATTAGACAAGCAACAATAGGACAGGCTAGACCTCCTACTATACAATTAACTTGTTTACTCTGTCTCCCCTGAAGTATAATTTCTGAGGGCAAAGACTTTTGCTCACTAATGTGAAGCTGGTATACAGATGGCTTACAGTACAAAACACCCTTTGATCCCCACAAAAATAAAAAACCCACATTAATTAAAAAAAACAAAACTAAAATCATAGCTTTCGGTCATTATCGGTATAAGACATCTCTGGATATACCGTCTACCATTCCAAAGTTACTTATTATCTGACCATGAAAATGTTTCTATTCATTAGTCCACTTATTATTTTCTAAGAGAAACTAGAATTGATGAACAGTACTTAACCCCTTTTGTTTGACAAATCCATGACAAATAATTAAATCTTCCCCTTTCACACATACTATCTCATTCCATATACATAGGGTTGAGATTGTGCCTTAATTGTTTTTGTGTGCTCCGAAAACTAGCATAATGATTTTCCCTATATTGTGTGATTGATGATATACAATCTTACAGAGCTGAAGATAAAATATTTGGTATAATTTAAAAATTGCTTTCTACATAATTATTTCATAGTTAGGGGCTGCTATTCCTAATAACCCAGTCAATATTATTATCCTTTCAGGCAATTTTAGTGGACCTCTATGGCTATGATTCTACAAGCATACCAATTCTAAGAATGCCCTTATATTCATCTACATGAAAACTCTAGAAAGATCCACACTATCCAAAACATAAAAGATTTTAGACTGCTTACACTCTAAAAGTGGCAGATGGTATTGTCTGTTAAACGACTCATACTGAATAGTACTAGTACTACTACTACTCTGTGTGTTTGTGTGTGTGATTTTTCACATTATCAATCAATGGTGCTATTAACTTTTTGGTAACATCAAAATAAAAAACGGGTTCCCTGAATTAAACTAAAGATGCACATGGCAGCAGTTTTCTCCATCCATTTGTAGGGTTTTGTCTGACTTGGAAAGACCAGTTGTGTCCCTTTGCTCTATGAGCTATGTTCACTTAAAAGGGTCAGGATCATAGGTAATTTAGGTGGCCGCTCCTTCCTACATGCATACCTCCCTTGTTCCAGTTTCAATTCTCTGTTCACCGGTGTTTTAAAGGTTACCAAAGTAAACCTTCCATTCTGTATCTTGTGTATTTGTTGAAAATCTACCATATTATATAGCTATTTTGGCCCTCCAGATGGCCCCAGAATTTATCTAACATCTTGTTTCTAATGTACCATATCTAAGTTTCCACTATGCTCCTTAGATAACCTTCTACCAAATCTTTATTTCCGGGTATGTTCTCTCCTGAACTTGTAAATGACTCGTAAATCTACCCTTTTGGGTAGATTTGATTGGGTAGATCTGATCTCTTGAACTCATTAGGCCCAAATTAGAACCTATTTTCTTTTATTCCACCACCATTCCTCCAGTGTACAGTAATTCCTGACTTTAACCTCATCGATAGGCTCTTGGAACTCTGGCCAAGTGACATACAACAAAACCCATTTTACCACAGGCTAATTGAGAAAAACAAAAGAGTTAAGGGCCTCTTATCAACAATATAAAGAAACCACGTTAAACAAAGACATCATTTGAGGACCTGCTGTCTGTGTTTCTTTTGGCATCATCACACCTTCAATCATTTGAGCTGAAGATCTCAAATATTTGTAAGGCTTTATTTTATAGACACGGCTCTTCATACTCTTTCTTATTTAATCATCACAGAAAACCTACAAATTAGCTATTACTACCTTCTACTGAAGAATGATCTGTAGCTGTGGGGGTTATGTCAAACCTTTCCAGGACACCAGGCCCTTCAAGATTTGGCCCCACCCTACCCTTCCTCACCTGTCACTTCTTCATGCACCTTATTCTCTAACCCAAATGAAATACCGTACTCAATACACATCACAGGCAAGATCTCTTAGCCTTTGTTCTCACTTTTCTTTTCCTTCCAGACTCTAACTCGACTCGATTTTCTTTTAATCCTCGCAACTCTACAAACATACATTTTCCTCCTCGATTCTGTATCATAGGTAAGGAAACCTTGGCTAGAGGTTAAAGGTCACAAAGCCACTAAGTAATGGCAACAGAGAATGAAACTCGGGTCTTGATTTCCACCAATGCCAAAGTGCTCTACAAAAAGCAAAACAGCAAACTGTCCGTCTTTCTTGATTTGCTTGTGTTTGGTTGCACATGCACAAAGTACATAAAAGCACAACGTAGCTTTCCATAATTATTCTTAAACAAGACGGGTCTGTTCCCGCCCCAACTTAGGCATGAAGAATATATCCAATTTGTTTGAATAGTTGTGCCGTGCGAAACTTACATGGTATTTTTATAAGAACCAGAAAATTGAAAAGTATTGTGCAAACAACATTTTACTAGTGGAACCAGTAAGATAAACGACAGCTCTAAACTGTCTGAACCCAAGGGACCGCTGCATGCGGACATTGGCTGCTTTCTGCTTAAGTGTGATGAGTGACCCAGGATGAAAAATTCTGAGCGTCTAAGACCCAGAGTAAATCCAAAGGGCCTCCACACTCGGGGTCAGGAATTATAGGCAGAAAACAATCAACTTTCCTCCACAGAGCTGCTTCCATTGAAGGACTGACAAGAGGCGACCATCTAAAGGAACAAAAAATGAGCCATGCCCACCCAGTAACAAGGTGAAAGCGTGGAGCTCGACCCCGCAGAGCCGCGGGTCACACCCAGGGAGCGATACCTTTGGCCGCAGAGATGTTGCTGAAGCGGATCTGGGCCGGCTTATCGCGGTCCTGATAGGCGCTTTTGCTGCGGCCGCCAGCAGCCCCGGCGGGCGCCCCGCTGCGGGGTGCCACGTTCTCGGGCATGGCAAGCTGGGCTGGGTCTGCGTGGGCTCGGGAAGGACGGATGGACGTGGATTGCGGTCGGCTGCGGAGTAACGGTTCGGCACCAACGATTTCACGAACCTTCCAGAAAACGGCGCCGGCTCTGGGCGGAGGAGGCGGAGAAGGGGTCCTGTCTGGCGGCGCGGTGCGGGAATGACGTAGCAGGCTGCCCGCCGCGTGCCGGGTGAGGGGACTGCAACAGGGAACTCGAGGCTTGCAAAGGATGGTGGCCTCGGGCGCTTGGGGTCCGGGGTCGGGACCGGAGAGGAGCGGTCTCTTGCGAGGCAGACAGGACAGCCCACTATTTTAAAGGCGGGCGTTGGGACACCCACGTCTCCCACTTCCTGGTCCTCGGCTGTGAGGTCCCTTGCGTTAACTCGAACTGAACGCGACTGAGAGGTGTGGTTCGCTCTCTGTTCCTCCTGACCGCGTGTGGCTACCCTGCGCTTGCCCGGCCCCGAATACCTGCATGTTACTCAATTTTATTCATTTTGAAATTTTATTCATTTTGAAAGGGAGTCTGAAGAGAGATTTGGGATGGGTCGTTTCTTTGCTTTTAAGTGTTGGGGTTGATTGTCTCCTATTGATTGATACCGAGTGGTAATTAAAGATTTAAATACACCCTCGTTAAGTACTAGAGAATCTTAAAAGTTTTGGAGCTATGATTGCTTGCTGAATCAGGACTGCCTCACTAGTTAATACAGTGCCCTCGTTTTAACATTATTTTATTCTAAATTACGTAGCCACTGGCTTTTAGAGAGCCTAAGCATTTTATAATGATCAGTTCAGCGCAGTGCTAAACCCATTACACGTTTTAGCTTGTTTAATCCTCACAAAAATATGAAATAGATGTCTTTATTTTTTATAGTGGAGAAAGCAACCGGAGGTCTTTGATTCCTTTTTTTCTCTCTCCCTCATCCAAAGACTGCTAATTTGACCTCCTTTGTATAAGAATCCATCTCATAACCTCTATCCTTTAGATGCCACAGCCTTAGGTCAGACCCACATCATCATTTATTTAATCATGTGATAGCTTGGCTTTTGGCCTCTCCCTGCCCTGCTAGTTCCTTTGCCATACTTGCTACCACAAAGGAATCTTAAAAACTCAAATCTGATGTTCTTATTCCCCTGTTTAAAATCCTTCATAACTCCTCAAGGACTAAGTATGAAAATTGGCATTATGTGTAAATTCTCCCTATCTATGACCTCCAAGCCCTGTTAATATTTTCAGGTTTATAACCCTAGGCTCCTGGTTTCCACTCTTGGCTACTGTAGGGCAGGAAAACATCTTTTTCCTTTTACCCTTCTATGTTCTTGGCTGGGGCTCTGTAACAGAACACATTAACAAGAAGAAAGCATACTGATTTATTATAAGTTTTATGTGACATTTGAGCCTTGATAAGGAAATGAACACCTGGAAAAAATGATTAAGCCTGAATGGTTTAATACTGTATTTGATGAAGAGGGGAAAGTTGTGGGAAAATGTGGTGGACAAAAGGATATGAGCTAAGGAGAGTAAATTGGGAAAACAGCAAGGTCTGGTCAGTTCAGAGTCCTCTTGGCCTCTCTCTGTCTTTGGAGATAAGAAT
>NW_017731352.1:3669385-3680019 GCF_001890085.2 Hipposideros armiger
CGGAGTTAGTTCTTGTACCTAATTGACCTCTTGCACTTCATGTACCTCATTTCTCAAATTCTGTTTCTCATATTCCTTCAATATGCCACAGGGTAATGTGTCCTGAACCCTATAACCCCATTATACTATGGGTTTCACCACTTCTGTTTCATGTCTTTATATGTAGGGACTTGTTTCCCCAGCAACATGTCAGGCTGTTTGTTGGTCTGCAATCTGAGGAGCTTCCTAGGTGAAATCTGAAACCAACACCGCACCTTCCCCTTCCCACAGTAAGAGCAGAGAGAGACTGAAAAAAGAGGCAGACCACTCCAGATAGGTAGGTGGCAGCTTTAAAAAGCAAGGGAACTTATTTTTGAGGCTTGTCTTGGGTGGTCACAAGATGAGTAGATCTCTGCACCTGCCCACCAGAATCTTAAAAGGTCTTAACTGGGCTCCAGGTAGTCTCAACACCTTATCTCATGGCTGTGTCCTTGGAACAGCTCCTACAGTGGGTATGGTGGCAGAACATACTTTCCAAGGACGGGAAGAGATGAAGGAGCCTCTGATTGCCTGCGTCCATCTTGCAGGCCAACCAGTGGTTACGTCCTCTCAAATTACCTTCTCTGACACTTCACCATTAAGCTTCTTGACCTACTGAAGCTGAGTTAATCAATGTTTTTCTTTCTTCCACCCACAAATCTGATAGTTATTTCTAGGTACTAAGTAGTAACAAACCTTAGTTCATTGTATTTTAGTCATTTGTTTACTTAGAGGAGGAAAAAAGAGTTTTCCCTCTACCCTTCTGAGTTCTTGCCTGGTTCTCCCTATAACAAAAGACTGATTAGTGAGAAAAACAAACAAATTTATTAACATGTATAACTCATGTATACATGTGAGATACCCAAGGAAAAATGAGTAGCTCAAAACAGTGGTTTAGAACTCCAATGTATGTGCCATCTTCAGCCACGGATGAAAGAAAGGTGTCAGAAAGGCCAGTTATGGGGAGATAACCAGGAAAAGCAAGGTAAACAAGAGTAAGGTTTGTTATACAGATTTAATTTTGTGTCTTTTCCATTGATAAGGCTTTAAAGTTGTCTCCTGGGATTAACTTTTGTCCTTGGTAGGCAGAGGAAGAGGGACACGTTTTAAAAATTTATGTCCTGCTTTTAGGCAAGTAGGGCCTGGAGCTTTTCTTGTATCTGTTTTTTCTCGGTTGCCTTCAGCTCAAAATAATCCTTATGCCAAAGTGGCATATTTTAGGGTGGCATATTCTGCTATCCTTCATTTGCCTATCATTTTCCCCTACCAGAAGGTAAGATTTTAGGGCACACTGTTATGTTCATTTATGTATCCCCTGGAGCCTAGCAGAATGACTGGCTCCAAACTCCCAATTAATATCTGTTGAGGAGCTGCTTGAGTGGAGAAGTGAATGGTAATTAAAGTAGAATTGGAAAAGGTGGAGTTAGAGCTAGGGAGCAGGGAGAATTTTTTGCAAAACTTTGGGGCTCCTGTGTTTGCAAATTATTTCAGTACACATTTTAAATTTTAATGTTTTTAGAGATGGAACACCTTATAAAAACACCTGTTGCTGGCCTGGGGCTAAATAGCCTGTGAGCCAAGAAAGGGTAGTTGAATGGGGGAAGCTACCAGTTGTTTAATGGAACTTTGGAATGGAAACAGATGGAAATGGCTAGAATGAAAAGGAAATCTGTTTACCAGGAGGGCTGCTTTTGTGTGCTTGTAGTTTCTCCTTGAGCCAAGTCTTCAGGGTTTTTCTTTGCTGTTGCCTCACCTTAAGCAATCCTTTCAATATGCCCAGGTTTGTTGTCTGTGAAACAGATTGTGTTTTGAGATTTAATAAAATAAAGCTTTGTGCTTTGAGCCTCTTGTTTCAAAGGCATTCTAAAAATGCTACTGTTACCAACCTTGAACAGTTACCTTGGCAATAGCAACCCTTGGTGGCACAGGATGATTTTCTTTCGTTGATCACATCGGTGTTTTTGGAACTTGCTGTAGGTTCAAGTAGGCAGTCATATGTCCATGTATTACATATATTGGAATAGGAGTTAAACAGTGAGAGTGATGTACAGATTGCCCCCTGCTTCTAAAAAAATAATCTATTTCTTGTGAGGATTAATTAGAACTGAGAGTACTAAGAGGGAATTCTCAGGGCAAGCAGAAAACTAGGAGGTTTATAGAAAGACTTCAAAGGGATAAATGCATGCCTAGATATTGTAGGGTACCTTTGGTGTATATTTGCATTTTGAGGGGAAACTATCTGAGGCTTCTATCAGATTCTGAAAGCATCTAATGTTATCAAAACGTTTAGGAAACACTATGTAAGGTGTCTAGCTTTTCTCAATCATGTGGAACACACATGTTCTTTTAAAGCTTTTCATTAAAAGAGGTTTGATTTTAGGATAACTATTTTATCTTTTCATTACATAACTTTTTATTACAATAGTATTACATGTACACTGTAGATCAGTGGGTCTCAACCTTCCTAATGCCGNGGGGCTCTGCTGCTCAGAGCTGGTGTCCCAAGCCAACTCCTAACCAACACGCCACTCGGCCAGCCTCCTTCTGCTAATTTTTATAAATCAAGCTTTATCGGAACATGGCCACATGCTTATTCATTTACATCTTCTCTGTAGCAACTTCTACCACTAGTAATGGAGTTGAGTGGTTGTGACAGAGATCCTGTGGCCTCCAAAGCCTAAAATATTTACTACCTGAACCTTTACAGAAAAAAAAAAATTGCTGACCTCTGCCTCAAACGCCTGTTCTTAAACTCATAATATTTACTATTTGGAAACAATATAATACGTATATAAATTATGCCTAGAAGTTGGTTACTTGATTAAAAATCTAAAAGCTGAAAATAGGGATTATTTGCTGTTACATCCTGATTCTTTAGGCTCATGAAGTCTGTGGTAAATAAAAAATGAGCTTTAATGTTTCTGTAGTACTAAGTGTGTTCTTAGTAAGAATAGATAGAATTTGAATTTGGAATTTTTTTCACATTCCGAGGATATAAAATTGACATGTTAATTAATGTAATATGAAGTAATATAAAATTTAGTGTTATTAACCTGAGAATCAAGTGAAAACTGTCAACATATGAAAACTGGTTTAAACTTATATAAGAAAATAAGTTACCAGTAACATAATATTAAGATTTATAATAATAAATGACTTAAAAATATTTGTATTTTACACACTTGGTTCTGTCTCTCCCCTTGAAGCCATTAAAATTTGTAATTTGTTTGAAAATTAGATTGACTAGAAAGGAAAGACCTGTGGTAATACAGTTTTTGTATACCTTATAATGGGGGTATATCATCTGAAGGATGCTGGATTTAATTAAAAATTTTGTTTTGCAAACATTCAGCTACCTGTATGCTTTCCTTTATTAATTTTTATTATAATCATTATTTAACTTCATTAAAGAAAGTATAGAACTTTGAGACATGTAAAAACACATATAACACCATCAGCTGACATAACCAGTATTAGTTTTTTTGTGCATTTACTTATCCTACAAATATTTATTAAGCATCTTAATATATGCCATACACTGTGTTTGGGACACAGCGATAAACATCACAGCTGCAGTCCCTGTCCTTGTGGATCATATTGTTCCTGGAGAATATAGACATTATGCCAATGGTTCCAGGTATTTGGAAAAGGCAGCTATAGAGTGCTTTGTGCCAACTTGAGTAAATTATAGGCAGTTTAGAGTAGTTCCTAGCCTACTCTACAACATGAACAAAGAAAGAGGAAAAGGGAGGTGGTGGGATGCCTACTTATTAGGTATAAGGAACTATTAATTAAAGGAAAACAAAAACAGCACTGAACTGGTTTTCCTTTCCCTAGTTGTCTATCCCAGGTCCAAGGCAGGGGTTTCTCATGAATATTGTTGACTAAAGTCATGATAATATCTTTCCTGGTTGAGAATTTGGCTGCTCTGGGACTTCATTTTAAGTTTCTTGACTTGATCTTTGGGGCCAAATTGGCTGTTCGAGTATCACCTTAGCAGGCCAAGATGTGCATTGTGCAGCTGCATCTTCTCACTGGGGCTCTCCTCAGATCCTGAAGCTTGTTCTCAAGTAGCTCCTTAAGAAAGATGTAATTATTTTCTTTATAAGTCTTAAAATGTCTAGTCTCACACTTAATTGCTAGTTTGGCTAAGAACATATTTCTAGATTGTGAAATAACTGACTCACAATTTTGAAGGCATTGTTTCATTTAATGTGATCTGTCTTTTTCTCTGGAAACTGTAGGATTTTTTTCTTTATCCTTTATTTCCCTGAATATCCTTGATGTGTGGTTTTCTTTCATTTCCTTATTTGGGCCACTCTGGATTTTTCAGTCTGCAGACCCATGACCTTTAGTTCTGGGAAAAGTTGTATTACTATGTAGATAATTTTCTTAATCTCTTTTCTCTATTCTCTTTCTGGCACCCTGATTTTTCAAATGTCAAGTCGTCAAATTTTAGTTTTCCTATTTTCCATTTCTTTTTTTCCTTACCTTTTGATAGGTTTCCTCAACATTCTCTTCTAGCCTTTTAATTGAAGTTTTCATTTGACCATGTTTTAAATATCCAAGAGTCTTCTTTTGACACAGACAATATATTATGTTTATTTTAGTCACTGTTGGGGAAGAAGAGGTTTTTCCTTGATCCCATTAGTGTCCCTGTCCAGCTTGGAAAATTAAACTGACAAAGACAGATTAACAGGAGAAAAGCATACAAATTTATTTAAGTTTTATGTGACACAGGAACTTTCATAAGGAAATGAAGACCTGAGTGTTTTATGCTACACTTGATGAAGAGTAGACAGTCATGGAGGAATAGAAAGGGTTAAGGAGTATGGGGTAATTGTAGTAAACTGGGGGAAACTGGGCAAGGCCTGTTTGTAGGGTTCTTCTTGGTGACTCTGTCTTTGAAGGTAAGGATGCTCCTTTCCTCTGGTTATTAGGAAGGGCACATTTCAGATGAGGGTTTTATGACTTGTTTCAGGGGAAAAGGGCTGGTGGTGGTGGTGGCAGTGTCTGTGGTGTCTGTCGTGTCAGAGTGACCTTCCTGCTCTGCTTTTTCTTAAACTTCAGCTTAAAATATTTAATATGCCAAGGTGCCATATTTTGGGGTAGCATACCCTGAATCCCATCACCAACAGTTTCTCCTCTCTTTTCTAAAACACCAGGGGGAACATACAATACACAATTTTCTGCATTTGACTTTTAAATATTTTATCCATCCTGACTCTGATTTTATATGTTATTCTTCAATATTAGGAATTTAGTAAATTTGTACTAAGCACTGGTGAAAGTTTTTTTCAGAGGCTTTTGACAAACATATTGCTAAGATGTTTTTGGATATGATGTAAATATCAAAGAGGTTAAATCAATCTTTTCTGTGAAGGGATACCCCACTTAAACTTTTTTTGTTTAAAGACTTTTGTTGGGGGAATTGGGGGATGGGAACAGTGCTGGAGAATTGGGGGAAGGGGAACAGACAAGTTGCTGTCCTTTTGTTCTTCAGTCTAGTTGTGGAGGACATTGCTTCACTGGCCCNCATTGTCCAAATCCAGAGCACTTTCCATCTTTTAAAACTGAAATCTATACCCATTAAACAATAACTCTCATAACTAGCCCCTGCCATAGCTCCTGGCAACCACCATTCTACTTTCTCTCTCTCTGATTTTCGACTACTCTAAATATCTCATATAAGTGGAATCATACAGTATTTGGGTTTTTTGATGACTGACTTATTTCACTCAGCATAATTTCTTCAAAGTTCATCCATGTTGTAGCATGTGTCAGAAATTCCGTTTAAAGGCTGAAAATATTCCATTGTATGGATATACCACATTTTGCTTATCCATTCATCTGTCATTCATCTGTAACTTGGGTTACTCCCATGTTTTAGCTATTATGAATAATGCTGCTATGAACACAGGAGTGCAGATATCTCTTTGAGACCCCGTTTTCAATATTTTGTGAATATAGCCCGATGTGGAATTGCTGGGTCATATGGTAATTCTATTTTAAATTTTTTGAGGAACTGCCATACTGTTTTCCACAATGGCTGTACCATTCTATATTCCACAAGGGTTCTGATTTCTTCACTTCCTCCGCAACACTTGATATTTTCTGTTTTGTTTTGGGTTTTTTTGTAGTAGCTGTCCTAGTGAGTATGAGATGGGCAGGGTATATGTTTACATATAAATGACAGCAGAGGTCAAAATATTTTTTTCTTTGTGTAGCGTCTCAGTAATCCTGAATTCAACATGCAGGCTAGAAGAAAAGCAGTGAGGAAAATATTAAAGAAAAAATGAAGGAATCTAAGCAAAGGGAAATGAACTGATGATAAAAAAGCAGTAATAGTACCTCAATCCTCATTTGGTGGCTGGCCATACCTTCAGTCACCTATAGAAAATCAAATTCTGTGAAGAAAGTGTAAAAGGAAGAGGGACCACAGGGGTAGGAGGAGGAAAGGAAAGAAGGAATGTGTAACTCTTAGCAAAGAATAGGCAGTGAATACACATCTTAGCAAAGAATAGGCAGTGAATAGGCTCTTTACTGCCAGCTGCCCGCATTCATTCATAGGCCATGTTTTAGGTTCAGGTGCTCCCGGAGCTTCAGGATTTCCCTCCAACCTTCACATTATGTGACCAGGTGTGGTGTGCTGGCATTTGTACCGGTCCCTGTTTTCCACTTGGAATGGAGCTCTCCTACCCGACTTGGCTGTGACATTGACCCTCTCTAGCTTTGCTTATTGATCACAAAATGGCAAACTTTTCATCTGCTTGTAGATAAAATGAAGCTGGCCACTCACTTGGTCTAGTTTTATTTTTGTTAGCTCCTTGAGAATGGGGAGTTTAGTTAGGGAGATGACATCCTGTATAAATGCTCTGCCAATTGCATCTAATTTTTTTGGCTCACATTTCTAATTTAAACTTCTTATAGATATGTGTTTGCACACTACCTATTTCATGTGGGTTAACCATGTGGGTACTCATATACTCCTAATTCCAGTTTACTAGAACTCTAGAGAAATATCTTCTTAACTATAAAGCTAGATCATCTTTGGCACACTTAAGTTCTGTATTCACTACTGCTCTCTGTTGATGATTTTGTGTTTCCTCACTGAAATTTCATATTAAACAAAAATATTTAATGAAAATTCTATTAGATTTTGTTTTGTCTGTTGTTGATTTACTCCTATACTTAGTTATCTGTCAATCAAAGTTAATTTATCTATTTCTCTTTTCCTCTATACTTTGAATTAAAAATATGTATAGATCTTATTTTAGATATCTAGAAATACATGTAACAACTTATGGATTGGTCTTCCTATTCCACTTCTGCCCCCTACAGTCTAGTCTCAGCACAGCTACCAGTGATCCTTTCCCCTCCAGGTTTATTGAGATATAATTGACAAATAAACTAGTGATCCTTTTAAAACATATATCATAGGGCCGGCCGAGTGGCGCAATGGTTAAGAACTCGCTTGGGANCCCAAGCATGTTTTTAAGTTTCATTCATTTTATAGCGTGTGTAAGTACCTCATTCCTTTTTTCTTTTCTTTTTTTAGCTGAGCCATCCTGCCACCTCTTGGCAGCTCAGCAGCAGCTCAGCTCAGGCTGGGAATCGAACCAACAGCCCTGTTGCTCAGAGCTCGCACTCTTGAGCCCTAATTCCTTTTTTATGAATCAATAATATATTGATATTTTTGAAATTATATGGGTAGGCAGTTTATTATCTATGCATATCATTTCAGGATAATAAAAGGTGTTGACAAAATATTTATTATGGAAAGGAGCATTGAATCAGAGCCACTTGATCTAGCAAGAAAAATAAGTCACATGTATATAAAAAGGCAAGTAACAATCCAAGCAAACACATTATGTTAGCAGGGGATAGATAAATTTTTTTGGACGAAAGATGGACAGGTAAGGATTAGACAGAAATTAGATCTGAGTGATAGTTCCATGGCAAGGCCTGGGTGAGATGCAGCCACGCAAAATTGAAACTGCCACTTTTTTTTTATGGGATGCTGACCCATCTCAAGTGATCTCCACCAAGTGTTTTCCTTTGAGTGGACTGTGGAAAGATGAAGGAAATCAGCGGAAGCAAAGTGATCCTTCTGGAACTCAATGAATAGTTCAGTGGTGGCAACCTAAGAGAACGGGTTTTGCAGAGCCAAACTGGTGGAACTTCGTTCCCACTTTCCCCGCGCGCCTCTGCCCAGTCTATTTAGGCCCATCCAGGCTGCCGTGGCGGCCTGCGCTCAGCTGTTGAGGGGCGGGGCCGCCGCTGACAATGGCGGGCGAGCTTGAGAGTTGCAAGTCCCTGAGCGGGCTGCTGAACGGCCTGGCCCAGGAAGCTTTCCACGGGAACCCGGGCATCACCGAGGAGCTCCTGCGGAGCCAGCTCTATCCGGAGGTGCCACCCGAGGAGTTTCGCCCCTTTCTGGCGAAGATGAGGGGGATTCTTAAGGTACCGCTCCTCCCTGCAGCCTCTGCCACAGCCCAGCTCCTTACCCGCCTCACTCAGACTCGTCCTCCCGAAGCTGAAAACGCGTTCTTCCTCAGACCTCTACTCCATGGGCTCCATATTACACTTCTTCAGAATCTGGGTGCTAGCTCCGTCGTCCCTTCTCATTTTCTAAAGGGTGACCCCTTTCTGTTCAAAGCCCCAGCACCCCCACCAGTGCTGACCGACACCCACAGGAGAGGACTCTGGGTTTTTTCTCAAGACATTTATCTGTTGTGTAGGTAATAATTGCGAGTTGCCTCGGCGGATCTGTGCGCTCCATGCTTTTAAAAATTAAGAGCAATTAAGTTGTCAGCTTTCCCGTGTTGCGGAAGTGGGTAGTGTTAAAATGAGCTGGGATAAGCGGTGGATTGGCCGGATTGAACCCCTGTCACTATGGTGAAGAGCATATTTACCAGCTTGAAGTCAAAGTATAAATCAGCCTGTCCAATAGAAATGTAATGAGAGTTAAATATATAATTTAAAATTTTCTAGTAGCCACGTTAAAAAAGTAAAAAGAAACAGGTGAAATTAATTTTACTTTATTTAATCCAATATATCCAAAGCATTATCTCTTTACAAGTAATCAATATACAATATTGAGATAATATTTTATATTTTTTTCACTAAGTCTTTGAAATACGGTGTGCCTTTTACACGTAAAACACACATCAATTCAGGTTAGCCAGACGTTTCAAAGGCTCAGTAATTGCTCAGTAATATGGCTAATGGCCACTGTATTGGATGGACAACACTGGTTTAGACTGAGAACTAACTAGCTATAGGAATGAATCTAGTGACAAAGTGTATCCTAGAAGAGATAGACTGCAAAAATGTTTTTTGATTTTTGTGGCCCTCCTATGTGTTAGGAACTGTACTAGATGTTTTACATTTTATTTAATTTGTTTCTTGCAAAAACCTATATGGTGGACACCCATATGAAAGATTAGGAAACAGGCTCAGAGAGTCTAAGCAGTTAGCCTAAAACCACACTTTGAGTAAAGTCAATGTTGAAATTGCATCCATTACATTTTTTCACTTGCTATTTGTTTCAAAACTGCTTATGCTTTTAAAAAGGCAGTTCTGTTTTTCTTTTTTAAACTGCTTTTGCTTATAGGATTTGAATCCAGAAAAAAAACCCAATTATTTTGCAGAAAGTAAGTGGATTGTCTCATGGAAATGTAAGGAGTACTATCTCAGGTGTGAGTCTAGACATCCTAAGTAATTTTAGTTGATATTGTAAATCACTAGTGAATGCCTTCTGGGTTGTTGGAAAAGTCATGACGCGTTTTTGCAACGAAAAACAGAAAAAATACATCATGACTTTTCTGACAACCCAATATTTCTATCAAATCTTATTCTTTGAGTGGTCAGAAAAGGTTTCCTAGAGAATTTGACATTTTACTTGGGTGTTTGAGGTGTTTGGTAGCCTAGTGGGAGATGAGGATAAGAAACTGCGTGCAGGCCAAGAAGTAAGAATAGCATGGGTGTAGGCGTTGGCTTAGGGTCTGCAAATACTGGGGGGCTATTTCTCTCTAGGTGGACTATATTTTGATTCTTTTGTTATGAGATAAAAATTGCAGGATACTTAGAGAAGAGATTGAGAGGAAACGCTCTCATATTTTGTTTTAAATACGTTGCTGAATAATATCCAGGTATTGCTCTCTCACTGCTTTTAGTCCTCTGCCTGCGGATGGAATATTTCAGTTTTCTGAGTGATTTGCGTTTGAAGAGCTGGCATGGCTCTCAGTGTTGGGAGTGGGACAGAAGATTTGCCTGTGCTTGTCAGCACAGCCTTTGCCTATTGGTCTGAGGTACCAAGAGAGAAAGCCTTTGATTGTTTGACTTAGGGCTGAAACTATAGGCTCTAGATGACATCTAATTCCAATCTTCATTTACCTTATAAGCAATGCTGCGGGGTAACTTCTCTCTAATTGTTATGGAAACTGAAAAAGCAAACATGGTTTTTTAACAAAAAGGCTTTGAACAGAGATAGAATGCCCATCTGCAATAAAAGAGAATATAAACTAGGGCCGGCCGAGTGGCTCAGTTGGTTAAGAGCTCGCTCAAGAGTTTGAGCTCTGAGCAACAGCGGTTCGAGTCCAGCCCGAGCTGAG
>NW_017731352.1:3686725-3687484 GCF_001890085.2 Hipposideros armiger
GTGATCATTGCGCTCTTCCCAGGTGAGGCAGATCAGCCGCCGGCCATTGGATGGCAGCTCACGGCAGCTGCTGGCTGCTCACGCTGGCTGCCGACCACTCACGGTAGCTTACGGCAGCCCACTGCAGCCCCACTGCAACCTACGCCATCACCGGCGACTCACTGGCAGCCCAGCTCAAGGTCGAGCTGTTGTTCACCCTCTTAGCTGTAGAGGGCACAGCGTCACTGGCCCATGTGGGATCCGAACCTGCGGCCCTGCTGCTCAGAGCCCATGCTCCCAAACCAACTCTTAACCATCGAGCCACTCGGCCGGCTCCTTGACTGCCTATTAATGGGGATTTTTTTTATTGTCAATGAATGGTATTATCAAAGAATGGTTATTATCAGTTTCTGTTTTGGGATTTATGTTGTGGAATGTATCTAATGTCTCATTCTTGTGAAGAGGGCAGTTGTGAAAAAGCCAGAATGCTTTTTAATGTTGAGCTTTCTTGTCTTTGCACTAGAGTTTTTGCATTTATTATATAATGTAGAAAGATTTTACTGTGTAATTTTTTTGCATTTGTTATATAATATAGAAAGATATTACTGTGCAAGATACCTTTTTTTTTTATAGCTGAACCATCCTGCCACCTGTTGGCAACTCAGCAGCAGCTCAGCTCGGGCAGGGACTTGAACTGCTGTTGCTCAGAGCTCACACTCTTGAGCGAGCTCTTAACCAACTGAGCTACTTGCAAGATACTTTTTAATTTGCTATTGGTCT
>NW_017731352.1:3687769-3699052 GCF_001890085.2 Hipposideros armiger
TCTCTACAAGTGAAGAACAATGTGATTAGCAGTATCTTTTTGATAATTTGTGAATTTAAGAATGAACTTCACCCTTATACATTTTGGATAGCAAATATTAAATAATAAGATATTAACTTGAGTATTAAAAATGGATGCAAAACATCTGGTCTTAAAATGTTTAGATTAGGACACATGAATAGAAGAGACTAAAAATATTTGACCTAATTCTGTCATACTTTCTGGATTCACTTGTATTCTTAATTATATCATTCTTAACTATAAGCAGTAATTCTATTTCTCTACTTTAGGTGGCAGTAGAATATTGGCTTGCTAATACACTGATAAAATACACGGGAAGCAACGTTTAAAATGTTCTTTCACTTGAATGTTCTAGTTCAGAAAACAAAGTTGGTTAGTCAACAATAAGAATTTCTTACCCAAAATAATTCTAAATATTTGGTTATATAATTTCAATTTAGAAATACTATTTTTGGCTTTGTAAACAGATTTCTTTGCTATAGTTCTCTAGTTTTTGTGTAATTAAATTTTGCTTATTTCATTGAACATTTTTGAGAATTTAGATAACTCATGAAATGCATTCCTACTTCTCTGAAGGACTGGCAAGCAACTGTTTGATGTTACTTTTTAATGTCACTGGACATCACATGATGAAGCATCAATTATAGATTACCAGCTGGAGTTTGCAGAGTATTTTAATAGGCTCAAATGACCTGTGTTCTGTAAGGTTTTTTCCCTTAGTTTAGGGCAAAATCCATATTAATTGAAGATCTATTTTTGGTTCTCCTTTTCTCAAAGCAAGTATTCTGGGTCTGGAAACTTGACTTGGGTTGAATTAATTCCTGGTTAGGGATATTTTAAAGAAAGTTTCTATCTTTGATTTACCCATCAAATATTTCTCAGCCTGTAATGTGCTATATACCTGGCTCTGTACACAAAGATGAGTGTCATAATCCTTGTCTTACAGAATCCTATATCATATGGTAAATACCATAAGAAAAGTATAAATGATGCATTCTGGTGGAATGGACTCATTTTAAACTACAGAAATGTGGGAAAAAAAAGCAAGTTTTTTTTTTTTTGTTTGTTTTTTTCCTAATAAAACCCTCACGTTTTTTGGCATTGTCTTAACTTAGAATGTAATTTTTATAAATTTTGACTTTTATTATTGTTTATCTTTAATAATTTATTTCAACTAATTCCTTTTTTTAAAAAGCTGTATTATACTAAGTTGCAGGAATTTTGTTTTGGGTTGTGTTATGCATGCTTTATGTACTCATGATTATAATGTCTAGCTAGTATGGGATTATTGTGGACATTATTCTTTGTCATGACATCTGATCGTGGTACTGCTCTCTTCCACAATTTTCTACAGACCTATTTCTAAACAAAGAAGCTACTATTTATGAAATCCTTAAATTTCCATTATGTTTATCCTGAGCATATGTTATTTAAGAAAAATCAAATCATTTACAAATCACTTATCGTTTATTTAAAGTGTGCTTATTTATTCAAATGAACATTTATTCAGTACCTGCTATGTGTCAGGCCCTGTGCCTAGCACTGGAAACATCAGGGAACCAAACAGACAATTTTCCTGCCACCTGGATTTGACATTCAAGGGAGGCAGGGTTATCTAACAGTAAATAAGAATATGTGCATAAAGGAATGATGGCAGAAAATGTATTCATATTTTTATATACTTCTCCTTACCTCTAATTTTTTTTTTTTTTTAAGATTTTATTGGGGAATTACGGAAGGGGAGCAGCCAAGTTGTTGTCCTTCCATCTTAGTTGTGGAGGGCGCAGCTAGCTCAGCTCCAAGTCCAGTCGCCACCTGGCTGCCCATTGGCAGCTCAGGGCAGCTCAGCTCAAGGTGCTGTATTCAATCTTAGTTGCGGGTGGGCATAGCCCACCATCACATGCGGTAGTCGAACTGGAAACCTTGTTGTTAGGAGCATGTGCTCTCACCAGCTGAGCCATCCTGCCACCTGTTGGCAGCTCACCGGCAGTTCAACTTGGGCACAGCTCACTGGCCCATGTGGGAATTGAACTGGCGACCTTGTTGCTCAGAGCTCGTGCTCTTAACCAACTGAGCNTTGAACATAACTAAAGCATAGTGATTAATCACAAAACAATATGTAATTATATATTGTGAAATATTTATTTCTAATTACAAATAAATGAAATTTTGTCTTGACGCATGGAGACGGATAGAGGAGCGGTGTCTCGGTTCCTAAAACCATCGAAAATATGTGTTTTCCGATGGTCTTAGGCGACCCCTGTGAAAGGGTCGTTCGACCCCCAAAAGGGTCGCGACCCACAGGTTGAGAACCGCTGCTGTAGATATTTAGAAAAATCAGGTAAGCAGAAAGAAGAAAATATAAAGCATCCACAGTTACTCAGAGACATACTCTATAACCGTGTTGGTGAATAACCTTTTAGACTTTTTCTATGCGGGTTGATAGATTCAAGTATATAAACCCAAGGAAACTATTGCAATATAGGTGACAAACAATATTCCAAATGTATGAAGAGCTCTTAGGCATCACTGTGACAGAAACCCCTATAGAAAATTGTCAAGAAAATAGGTAAGAAATACAAGCAGTCAATAAATATATATATATTTATATATATAAATTTATTTTTTATTTATAAAAATATAATATATATATAAATATATATAAATATATATATTTAAATAAAAAAATTCAAAAATATATAATAAATATATATATAAATATTCACTCTTAAAATTTAAGAAATACAAATTAAAACAATAAGATAATGTTTCTCATGTATCAGATGGCAAAGATTATAAAGAATAATACCAGTCAGTGTTAGTAAGATTTCATGGAAATAAATGAATACAGCCTTTCTGGTGGGTAATTTGGAAGTATGTGCTTTATAGTGCTGTTTCCACTCATAACCCTTTTATTTTTCCATTATGTTGACCATTCTCTGCAGGCACACTGATCACAATGTATAGTTTATCTCTAGGCTCACTTTTGGAGCCACAAGAGCATCTCTGAATTCACCTTTTAGAAAATTAATTCCTTTAAGGAAAGAAGTATGTTATTAATATATCTTTTCTGTTATAAAAAATGCCTCTTGACTTCAGGCAAACACTGGATAAACATTCATTAAAGCAGTCTAGATCAGTGATTCTTTATAGTGCAACAGGTGGCACTACTTTGAAAGGGGTATTTCAGTGCTCACAATAATGGAAGGGGAAGAATGGCCCAAGCTGGACAAGGGCCAGGGATTTAAGACATCCTGCCATGCAGGGCACATTCATGTAGGTGAAATTTCTACTTGTTTGTTATTGTCTGAGCCTGAAATCTAACTCCATCATACATATAAACACACTGTATTTTTAGCAGGACTTTAAAATACAAAGAACATTCCTGGCTTGCAATTACTGGGAAGAGTGAGGGAAGAATGTTTTTTGTTCTGAACTTTACCAACCATTGTTCACACTTAACAAGATCATGTTACCACTAGCAATTGTATGCTCTCTCTCTTTCTCTTTCATGCCAATGCAGCACACCTGTATTTGTAGAAGTCATAGGTGGTTCTAATTAAAGATGCAGGCTTCGGGCTACTGAATGTGTCCTAATCATCTAGTGTAGTTGTATCCAAACACACATTGAAATACATACATTATAAATTACTTTCCTTTTATTTTTATCCTAGGTTACAATTGGGTCATTATATTAATTTTTAAATTGAGATATAACTCACACATTGCGAAAGTCATCCTTTAAAGTGTGCAGTTCAGTGGGTTTTAGTATATNCACCGGCAGTTCAACTTGGGCACAGCTCACTGGCCCATGTGGGAATTGAACTGGCGACCTTGTTGCTCAGAGCTCGTGCTCTTAACCAACTGAGCCACTTGGCTAGCCCTCTAATAATCTTTTTTGGTTCCTTAAAATCAATGACAGACATACTTACCTGGGATAATGAATCTTACATCATTAGTATCTTTGGGGTTTTTTTTTATAAGAAAACTAGTAGATTTTACTTACACTCAAGGTGATAAATGTTAAATATTAATTTTATGTAAATTTGATGTTTAGAACAGGATCTCCTAGTATATTATTTTATTATCCAGATTTGTTTAGTATGTAATAAATTCCTTGATATAGAGATACAAAGCAACTTAATTTTTCTTTTGAGAATTCTACACTGAGGGTTCCACTCCTACACATATATATCTACTTTATATTTAATTTCATGTCCCTAAAATCATTAAGTCTTTATATCATTTCTGTTTTTTCAGCTATTTCTATAGAAAGGAAACTTTACTTTTATTTTAAAAAACGTGTTATTGGATGTAGCATACACGCAGAAAAGTATATAGATCACACATGTGCAGCTTAATGAATTTTCACAAAGTGAACATACCCATGTAACCAGAACCCAGATCAAGAAATCAAACACTACCAGCACCCCAGAGCCCTCTTTATTCCACATTCATTTTAATCAAATTGAAGTTTCAGTTAATCAAAATGAATAATCTCCAGAGATCTGCTGTACAACATTGTACCTATAAATTTATATACATATTCACCTTTCTTCCAGTCACTATCTGCCCCTCACCCCCGTCCAACTTTCCTAACTTCTAGTACCATAGTGTAGTTTTTTCTGTTTGTAAACTTTATATAAATGGAATCTTACAGTGCATACTCTTTTGTGTCTGGTTTCTTTCCTTCAACATTATGTTTATGAGATTCAGCATTATTGCATCTAGTTGTAGATTGTTCATTCTTATTGTTGTGGAGCAGGGATTATCAGCAAGCTATGACCTTCAGGCTAACTCTGGTCCCTGTCTGTTTTTGTATAGCCAGTGATCTAAGAATGGTTTGTACATTTTTAAATGGTTAAAGATTTTTTTGTGACCCATGAAAATTACATGAAATTCAAATTCAAGTCCGTATTAAAGTACATGGTTGCTGTTGCTCTATAAGGGCAGAGTTAAGTACTTGCAACATAGACTAGATGGCTGGCAAAGCTATTAACATATTTACTGTCTGGCTTTAAGTTTGCCAATTCCTGCTGAGCCACACCAGTGTTTGAATGCATTACATGTGCTTAGCCATTCTGTTGATGGGGGATTTGAGACATTTCCCGTTTTTTGCCTTATTATGAAGAGGATACTACTTTTTCTCCTTAAATTTTAGCTATCATTTTCTCATTAGGTCTCTTCCAACTGAGTAGAGAGAGAGAGATAAAACAACTTATTTTTTCTATTGAAAATTATACACTGAGGGTTCCACTCCCACACATATATATCTAATTTACTTTTCTTTAGATTATATGTAATTACCTGTCCCTAAAGTCATTAGGTCTTTATATCCTTTCTGGTTCTTCAGATATTTCTATAGAAAGGCAACTTTACTTTTAAGAACTTGTTATTGGATGTAGCATACACACAGAATAATATATATTGAATAGATCACATGTGTGCAGCTTAATGAATTTTCACAAAGTGCACATACCCGTATCAGCACCAAGATTTTTGTTTATTTTAACTTTTATTATAGTAAGAAAACAGGATTTTAAGTATACAGTACAGTATTGCTAACTATAGGTGCAGTTATATAGCAGATCTCTAGAGCTTATTCATTTTGCTTAACCAAAACTTGAATTTGATTAAGATAAACAAATGTGGAGTCATTCCAGAGATACTATTGTAATTACTTTAAAAGACCCTTTATAGACATCTGGCCAAAAATTGTATATTACTTATGTAGGAGAAGGTTAAGATGGGATAGAGATCTGTTTGGAGGTAAACAATTAATATTCAAGTCATAGAATCACCATTGACTTTGCTTTGCACAGTTTCTGGGTTAGCATATAAATTTGTTCCGAGTAACTAAAATTGTAGATCATTTTGTTGAATAACAGTGTAATTTAATATAATCCTAATGTAATATTCTGTAATTAGACTTGGGTAATATGGAAAGAGGCAAATTACTTTTAAGATATCTAGCCTCAAGAGATTTTGCTGAAGCAGATACTAGGCATTTCTTTCAGGCATTTAGAATATTAAGATTTGAAACCTGACTTGATTAGCAGACTTAAAAACAGAAAACATCACTTTTTATAGAATATATGTCAAGATTTTTTTCATAAGTTCTAAACCTTTTTTACATTCTTATATTATGCATAGTCATTAATTTTCTTCTATCTAGGTGGGTAAACTGAATGATAGATGATGCAGAATTGGAGTATTTATTTTAATCAGGTAATGAAACAAGTATGCAGTCTTTCATTCATTCCTGTATTCATTAAACTGTGCAAAGTATTGTGCTAAGCATCGGGGGAAATATATAGTGAGTAAGAAGACACTGTATTTCACAAGGAGCCAATAGTTTATTGGGGGAGATGAACATGTATATAAATGATTAGAATTGAACACAAAATATAAAGCCTAATCAGTGAGTTGTAATTAATTTCAATTATTAGAATATAAAAACATTTAAGTTGGGTCTAGATTAGAAGATAAGATTTCCACAAGTTGAGTAAGGCAGGTAGAGAACAGCATTAAGACATGTAAATAGGGAAGTATGTGTTGAGTTCAAGGGCTAGCAGGGTCACTTTCAAACATGCAATACAAGATGGTAAAAGGGACTTGATTGTCCAGAATGCCCCACTAATACACTTGGACTTTATTCTAATACAAGGAACCAGGGGAAGATGGTAAGTGGACAAGTGACCTAAAATCAGATTTATATTTAGAAAGATTGCTTCTTGAATAGTCTGAAACATGAACTATTTCAGTGTAGTTACCAAACCATATATAGCTAGCTCTGCAGTATTTTAGGTAGATTTACTTATTTGTAAGGAGACCACAAGACCTACCCACTCTTACCCATTATAAGATTAAATTGAATTCCTGATTTACTTAGCCAATGATACACATCGCTCTCTGAGAGAAAGTGGTCATGTAGTACAGGAGAAAGTGAAAACATACTTCGTTGTCACCTCTTTGGCCCCCACTGTTTCTCTGTCTGCAAAACTTAATTTTTGCTGCGCATCTGCCCTTTTATACTGACTCGTATCACCATTCCAAATTTAAAAATGTTTAAAAAACGTAACTTGTGTCAGTAAGGCTTCATTTTAATCATTAAGGTTGCTTAGATAGATCAAAATGGATCAGTTTGAATTTCACCACATCCTGTTGCTACTTACTCAGCTCAGATTTTCAGTAAACAACAAAATGGTCACATGAGTACAGCAGAAGAAAGCAAAACAACTAAAATCCACAAGATGGGAAATTGATCCTGAATTGCAAAGTTGCTTTTTCCACAGTACAAAATACTGAATTTTGATTACCATAGTATATTATCTTTTACTTTTGTGAATTTGTATCCATTGAAGAGCAAATTCACTTTAAAAAATTAATGGGTATAAATCTGGAAGTCATGGGCCTCATGAGTTAATTGTTTGGATCATACTCTCATTGGAGAGTAGAATTGTTTTTAGTTTCCATTACGTTTTAGTCTGCTTGGGCTGCCATGACAAAATACCATAGGCTGGGAGGCTTAAACAACAGAAACGTATTCCTCACAGTTTTATAGGCTGGGAAGTCTTAAGATTAAGGTGACAGTTAGGTAGGTTTCATTCTGAATCCTCTTCTCTTGGCCTACAGGTAATAGTCATCTCGCTGTGCACACTTAACCTCTTCTTCGTGCATGTGTGCAGGGAAAGAAAGGACAAACTCTGGTGTTTCTTCTTATGCCATCATATTGGAGGGTAGGATTTTAACATAGGAATTTTGGATGGACACAAACATTCAGTCCATAATACACTGCAAATTTTTTGCCTCCGTCATAATAAATTGTTGTAATACCATGTGTTTGAAGAGGAAATTAATCTTGATGCTTACTGTTTATCTTGTATATAAATTTATTCTTAAGAAATTAATAGCCATCAGAATCTTTTAGCTGGTGAGTTGGACATTTTTCAGATTCACATAGTCAAAACCTGTGGAATGCTCTCATTCTGAAGTCTACCAAATCCAGATTGTTTTTTGCACAGAAAGAGCAAGCAATAAACAGAACAGGAACTGGAGGTGTATTTAAGCTGTGGTACTGGCTTGTTCCTATCTTTTGACTTTCTGAAGAAGTAGGTAACAATGTCAGCTCCTGGAAAACAACTATGGCTTCTGCTCCCTTTAAAAAATTAATGACTGAAAATTACCTTTTGACCTTGTATGTCTCCTGACATGAAAACATGCAGTTAATTTTCTTCATAGTACCTAAGATCATTGAAACATATTACAGTTATTAAAAAAATATAAATGGACTTAATTTTTTTGAGTAGTTTTAAGTTCACAGTGAAATTGAGCAGAAAAGGACAGATTTCTCGTATACTCCCTGTTCCCACATTCGCACAGCCCTCCACCCAGCCCCCCCCATTCTCAACATCCTGGTCTAGAGTGGTACATTTATTGTAATAGATGAACCTATATCAACACATCATTATCACCCAGAGACCTTAGTTTACATTAGGGCTCTCTGTGTTGTACATGTACATACTATGGGTTTTGAAAAATGTGTAATGACATGTATCCAGCATTATAGTCTAATACAGAATGGTTTTACTGCCCTAAAAATCCTCCGTGTTTCATCTATTCATCTCTCCCTCCTCCTTCTTTGGCAACCACTGATTTTTTTTATTTTTTATTGTCTGTCTGTACTTCCTTTTCCGGAATGTTGTATAATTGAACGTAAAATCTGTAGTCTTTTCAGATCAGCTTCTTTCACTTAATAATATGCATGTAAGTTTCCTCCATGCCTTTTCATGACTTGATACCTCATTTCTTTTTAGTGTTGAATAAAATTCGTTGTCTGGATGGACCACAGTTTATCCAGTTGCTTTTAGGTTTTGGCAATTATGAATAAAGCTGCTGTAAACATCCGTGTGCAGGTTTTGTGTGGGTATAAGTTTTCAGCTCACTTGGATAAATACCAAGGAGCACATTTGCTGGATTGTATGGTAAGAGTATGTTTAGTTTTGTAAGAAACTGCCAAACGGTCTTCCAAAGAGGCTGTACTGTTTTGCATTCCCTCCAGCAATGAATGAGAGTTCATGTTGTTCCACATCCTTGTCAGCTTTTGGTGGTGTCAGTGTTCTGAGTTTTGTCCATTCTAATAGGTGCATTGCTCTTACTTTTTGATTTGATGATTTATTTCTGAAAATCTGGGATGGCTTGATTGTGTGGAAGTATTATTAATATCTTTTATGACATAGACAATATATTTACCCTGAGTAAAATCTAACTGCAATTGCCAAATAGTCTTGAGTTGTGTCTAAATGTTTATATTGCTTTGTTAAAGTATGTCTATACTATGATTACAACTATGATCATAAATCATATATGCATATAGACTAGAGCTAGAAGGGAACTTAAAAAAATGATATGTTGGCCTACATTTTGTTTTCATTAGAGTTATAATATTTGTGATTGAGGAAAGTTTAAATAGTTTATCTTTTAGGATGTGTTTTAAATATTTAATATTTAAGTTGATTTTAGTATAATCCAGGCCATTCGTGAAGTCTTTGTGACATTTGTTTTTGTTAGATACACATTTACAAAATCTTTTCTTAAATTTGGTCATTTTTCACTCTGTGTTTGATTATATTAGAGAAATATGGTAATTTGAAAAGAAATGGAATGTGGGCTATGATGGATTTCAGTGACTTTATATATTTAAGACATTAATGATACTTAAAATACCATACCCATGGGTCTGTAATTCAGGTTGTTCTATGATTTAAAAGCTTTTTTAAAAAATATTTTTATTGGGGAATTGGGGGGATGGGAACAATGCTGGGGAATTGGGGGAAGGGGAACAGACAAGTTGCTGTCATTTTGTTCTTCAGTCTAGTTGTGGAGGATGTCGCTTCGCTTCACTGGCCCAAGTTGGCACCATCATTGCGCTCTTCCCGGGCAAGGCAGATCAGTTGCCGGCTTCTGGACGGCCGCTCACAGCAGCTGCTGGCCACTCATGCTGGCTGCTGGCTAGCCCATGGCAACCCACTGCCACAGGGGCTGCAGCCTACGTCGTCACCGGCGACTCACGGGCAGCCCAGCTCCAGGTTGAGCTGTTGTTCAGCATCTTAGCTGTAGAGGGCAGTGTTACTGGCCCTCATATGTGGGATCCGAACCGAGGACCTCTGGTGTCCCAAGCCAGCTTTTAACGATCGCGCCACTCGGCCGGCTCCGATTTAAAAGCTTTTAAATTCCGCTCTTAACGTGTATTCTTTTAGATTCCTTTGAAATTTGACAAATGTTCTCGTGGATTGTGTTTTTCCTCAAACAAAGCAAGAGTAAGACCTGAAAACAAATTATATCAGCAGTGTGCTAAGTCACGTAAGAGAAAAAAACCACAGATTCAGAATTTAAAAATAAAGATTTTTTTTATTGTAAGAACTGATTGCAGGAAGGAAGGAGGGGAGTGCTCACAAGTTAGAGAGTGAGGATTACCACCCCATTTCCTTATTTCTACATCACAATTATATTTTTCTTTTTTATAGGAAACCGTGTGTGTGTGTGTGTGTGTGTGTGTGTGTGTGTGTGTGTGTGTGTGTGTGTGTGTGAAGGGAAGTGGATTGATTTATTATCAGCAGGGAGGAGGGTTCTCATGACCCTCAGATAGGAAAGCAGAGACTTGAATCTTAGGACCGAGGATATGAGCTCTCATGATACTCGGATTTGGAGCCAGTAGCCTTATTATGTTAGCAAGCTTCAAAAAGAATGATAGGCAGACTGATAACAGTTATCAGTTAAATTGCCATCTTGAGTAAAACCCTGTATTTTCTGTATAAGGACAGGATTTGTAATCTTTTTTTTTAGACTGGTTTTCTGCTTTTGCCAAAGATTCTTACCTCAGTTTTTGGATTGACTGCTTTGCTGGCTGAATTGAAGTCTCCGTAAACTAATGTCATCTGAAAAATCTTGGTCTTAAGATAAAAGCGAACCAACAAAAAGAAACTTAAAGGAAGGAAAAGGGCATTCCACTTGTCAACATTTTACAGAATTTCTTTGACATTAAAAAACCCCCAAACTTCCTATTGTTTCTATTTTCAGATTTTGAGTTTAATGTTAAACCCATTCTCTAACAAACACAAATAACTATGATCTTTTCTTTAGTTCTTATTAAGAGTTTTAAATAAAGACTTCTAAAGAATTACGTGCCCTTACAAAGAAGGTACTGCTCATGAAATAACCCTAAATGAGGGAAGGAAGAAAAAGAAAATGTTTTCTTTTTTT
>NW_017731352.1:3701892-3707242 GCF_001890085.2 Hipposideros armiger
GAAGCAACGTCCTCCACAACTAGACTGAAGAACAAAAGGACAGCAACTTGTCTGTTCCCCTTCCCCCAATTCCCTAGCGCTGTTCCCATCCCCCAGTTCCCCAATAAAATCTTAAAAAAAAAAAAGATTTCAGATTGGAGATGAAAATCGTGATCTGTGATCTTGGAAGAGGTGTTCACTTCAAGGTGTTGTCTGCTCTGGGGAGGAACCTCTATAGTCAGTTTTGATTTTAGATCTCCAGCTGGTATACAGTTCCAAGAATCTCGAGGAGTCCTTTTTCATTAGGAGAGGTGGACCCAAGCAAGGCTCAAGGTCCTAAGGTTTGGCTGTTGTCTGGGTAGTGACTTGGTTTGGTCCCTCACAGCAAGGTTCAAGGGCAGTTTTTGTTCTTAGTGATTTTAAGTCAGAAGGCTAGTGATATAGGATCCTAGTGTCTGGTCCCCGGAGATCGTGGTCTCATGTACCCAAAGAATGAGAAAGTGGACTCAGAAGGAGAGGTAGAGGAGCAAAGATTTTTATTGAAGTGAAAGTAGAGCTCTCTTACGAGAGGGAATACCCAAAACTGGGATGCCCACTGGCTAAGGCAAAAGGCTTTTACTTTTATACTTTCTCTTGCATGTTTGGAGAAGGGAGCTGGCGTCTTCTGATGGATTGTCTATCAGATTTGCTGTGTTGCCAGCCTAAAGGGATTTACAAAATAACCCTTTTACCCCCAGAGCACAATTACATTTTTGCCCTGGAGCAAATGAGTCATTTCAGAACCTGGATTTCCAAGATGTGGCTGCCTTTGTTTTATTCTACAAGGATCTTCCCTGTTTACCTAACAACATGCTAACTAACCTGTCTTACTAGCAAAAAATTGGAAATATTAGTTTGGAGAGTCATAGCCAGATGCTACAGGAGACTAGAAGAACTCAGGATCCAGTCCAGTTTACTGGTAGATAACAAAACCTCAAAGACAATGAATAGGACTAGAATTTAGTTTTCTGTTGAAACAATTTTTTTTCTCTGCAGTTACTCTCAGAGGTAATCAAAATAAGACTCATTTGTTTGCATAATAAGTCTAGTCTCATTAAGCTAGGTCTGATTATTTACATAAATGTAGCAAGAATGATAATTGGCCATACAGGCTATTTTTAAGTCAGCTTTGCTGTAACTTTTCATAAGGAATCTCAGATTGGACCTCTAAAAGACCTCTCAAGGCTAGGAAGCCAAGTCAAGGACTCGCTCTCAGGCTTTGCCTGGAATACCTATAGATTTGATTAAATTTCTCTCTTCTTGAGGTCTCCCAAATATCCTGATGTTACTAGGGATGACAGGAAATTACCTTTCTTACTAACCTGATAAGGCTTGGAATGCTGCAAGCAAGATTCAGATGGTTTTTCCAAGGGGCTTTATTGGTTCCATAAGTCAACCTTAGTTCCTTAAAATTGCCTGGTCATATCTGATTTTAGCCACATCATTCTCAAAGATGACATTCCCGTCAAAGCCTTCACAAATAGCCAACATTTTCAATTGTGTCCTGTTACAAGGAGAACAGGTTTTACTTGAACTTATGCACATAACTTATAGTGATTAAAATAAGAATACTCATTAAGTTTCAGAGTTCTGGAGTGATCGGTAGGGAGAAAGAGTAAATGTTTCAATTCTGTTTACGAAGATATACTTGACCAAATTGCTGTAAGTTGTAGACAGCTGACAGATGGAATAGGAGTAAGTTAAGGTTATCTGTTCAGATAGCTTAAGTTTTTTACTAATATTTGTGGAGAAGACTTTTACCATGATTTTTCATTCACCTGGTTTCCAAACAGCTTCTTTTTGTCATTTTGATAAGAATTATCTCGCTGAAGTTTGCATTTCAAAGAGGTGGCTCTTGGTTCTTACTGAACAGGTAGAACATTTCTATCTCAAAAGCGCAGAGAAAGGATGTAAGTTTTCACCAACGAGTTTTGTTTTCCAATATGTGCAAGCATTTTAAGATGAATAAGGGAGGTTTGGGATTGATGAAAAGGATCGATGGGTTTTGAATTGCTTCTAGAGCCTCATTTCTTTTCTTGTAAAGACTTGATTTATAAGGCTAGGACAGTTTTTAATTCCTCAAAGAATTAGGTGGTAACCTAAATGATCTCATGGGGCCGACCCACTCATCCAACTACATATCTTCAGTTTGCTTCTTTTCTTTGAATCAGGGAGATTTCCAACTAATATGGAAGTTAAAAGATTCCAATGATCATTTTCTCTTAGGGGAGAAAGCCTGAAAGGGAAGACCCCATCAGGCTCTGAATACCAACTTCCAGTTGGGCCAACTTCTGTCCTTAGACCTCATTAAAATTTTTTTCAAATATCTTATTATCAGGCCAGGACAAATAGGAAATATTCCCAGCAGTAATGAACACTTTTTTAAATTATTATTTTTACCCTTTCTTTTAAACCACAGACATGTGGCTCAAAACCAAAACAAATAAGCCTTATTTACGGCTTAACCATGGACATGAGACATCCCCGATGAAGGTACATAAGAGGCAGCCCTCCCAATATTCAGAACCACTCTCAAAGATAACCGAAAGAAAGACAAACTGACAGTTCCCATGAGAGCTGACAACAGCCGGTAGGATACTAGCCACAAATTGGTTGCAAGCCACTTTTCTTGCCATATTTTGGGGAGCCTCCAATCCTATGCTTGAACTGCCTGCACACGCAAGAACTGACAACCTGCGTGCCCAGACAGGTAGAAATCTAAGCCAAGTTTTCAGTACACAAAATGAGACAAACAAGAAAGCGATAGCTGTCCCTGGGAGGGAAAGGATCGATAAATAAGGAGTACCCACAAACCAAATTCACAAGAGTCTTAACTTGGAAAGGAAAGGGACAATGTGAAATTTTACCTTTTTCTCTTGACTACAGATAGAGATATGGGAGAGCTGACTTTGGTGAGAATTTCACCCTTCTCTGAGTTCTGCCAGTTTTCCCAGGATCCCATCTGTAGGTCCTAGAGTGAGTGGGGAGTCTCAGTAGGTCCCATCCTAGTCATCATAAGCTGTAGAGGAGGAAAAATAATTCTCTCTCTACTCTGGCTGAGACCCGTTTTTCTCTAAGACACCTCATAAATGGGTAAACTTATCTAGGTTAAAAGTTTCCCACTGTGGCCTCTGTAATTGAAGATTATCTTTAGTAAGTTTAACCCACTTGTTCAGAAAAACACAGGTTTGGGCTCATAATTTTTATATATATAGTTAGCTGGAGTCCCAGATGGGAGAATCCCAGACTCTTTAGAGTCAGAGGAACCCATTTTATATCTCTCTCCCCTTTTTCTCCTTAAAACAAAATTTTATTTGCCTGACTCTTCATACTGGACCCAGTCCAACTCTGGACCTAGCCTGGATAAAGAAGTTCTTGTTTGTTCTTTAATGTTTCTTTAAAAATGAGTTATTATGTGGGCAGTCTCTTATTTGTTTCTGATAATGTTAATTATAGGTTATATTTTGAATTTTAAAAAATTTCCTGAATTTTCTGTTCCTTTGAATTTTTTTTGTTTGTGTGTTTATTTTGGTCTCTGTCTTTCATGTTGGAGGCTTTCCTCAAATACTTGGTGCTTCTTTGCTGTCATTTATACTTAAAAGTGACACATGAAAAGGTTAATTGGAAGCCTTGTGAATATGAGCAGGGTTTAGAGCCTGCTGAACTTAGACTCACGGGGTGTTCATGTGTGTGCCCTGCAGTCAGCATCTGCAAGTTCATTCTCTTGGTTAGGTTGTTCCTCAGAGAGGAATCTTTCAGCCTGGAAGTCCACCTGCCAGTGTTCATGGAGCCTCTTGTGTAATGAGATATTTGGTTGGCATTTGCTCTCAGTCCTTGGGAGGAAGGTTTTAAATCCTCGAAGTTTCTGGAGTGATAGGAGTATCTTTGTTGTTTACAGTAGGCCCCTCAGACTACACTGAATAGATTTTGCCAGCAAGGTGACTCATGGTGAGTCCTTATGTAGTTTATGATAATGAGATGATTTAGGATTGGGGCTTGTAACTCCAGATTAGAAGGTTGGGGCTTTGAGTCACATGATGTCAGCCCATCTTCCAGGGAAAAGAGAGGCTGGAGACTTATTCAATCATGCCTATGTAATGAAACCCCAATAAAAACTCTGGACTTTTTTTTTTNCCCCGTACCCCCACCCCACGACTTATGCTTGTTTAGAACACTTATTTCTATTCTGGGTTTTTTAGAAGCCTTTTGGAGCAATGAAGGCACCTTGGGTTTTTTTTGCACAGAAGTCACACAAATATGTGTGTGCATGCACACACAGACACACACACAGACGGAGTAGCAACTGTTAAAAAATAAATTGAGGCATAGTAAAATTTTAAGAGTTTAATTGAACAAAGATAGATTCTAACTGGGCACTACCAAAGAAGGTAGTTAGGAGTACTCCACTGACAGGAGCTAGCGGAAAGACTTTTATAGAGAAGAGGTGGAAGCAAAGCAAGAAAATTATTTGATTGGCTATGGCTTAAGCAGTTACCTTATTTGGGAAAGCCTAATTAGCTTTTGATTTCTAAACCTTGAGGGATTTTAGGCATAGATTTTGGTTTGTTTATGTAGGCTACTAAGGCATTAACACCATCTAAGTCTCATGGCCTTCTTATTTAATTAATTTAAGAGTTCCTTCCCTTTGATCATTCATACATGAGAGATTGACCAGGAATTTGATATTCGCGCTATTCTTGGTCACCATCAAGGTTAAGTTTTTTCTAGTCATGAAAGTCATAGAATACAATGTCAGGTTGTGGAAGAATTATTTTTGCTGTTGATCTCATTGTTCATCCTGTGCTTGTTTCTTCAAGCTCAGTGAAACCATATTTAAGTGAATACATATTTAAGACCTTAGAGAGAACACAGTCCACCAGGGAGACTATACAATGCTGACTATCAGAGGATAATACCAAGAGATTGAAGTATGCTCCTTAGTCATGGCCCCCATGAACCAAACCAGATGGTATCAGATAAATCAAAGAATGTATCAAGTGAATTTTTTATATTTGCTACAGTATCAGAGGTGTTGATCCAGGTATAGCAGGAGGTAACTGCTTTGGCACAGATTCCTCTTTGTTCAGCCAGTAATTAATCTAAAGCCATTTTGTTATCAAAAACCGTGTTAGCCAGAAAGCCTAGGTTGGAACTTTTGTTGTGCAGCTATGGCCTTCCTGGTAGATTCAGCAATAGTTGTCAGAGTTAAGGGGCATTGTCTTCCCATGCATTCACAGAGATAAAGCAAGTAGCAAAAAGGCGAAAGGGGGCTGGCTGAGTGGCGCATTGGTTTGAGTTGGTTTGGGAGCACCAGCTCTGAGCAGCAGGGCCC
>NW_017731352.1:3710917-3717977 GCF_001890085.2 Hipposideros armiger
ACATGATTAAAATTTGTATCTGAGCACAGTGACCAATTGACGTGTATTAAAGACCTTCCCAATTGCTTGAAACTGTTTTGAAATTGTGGATGGTCAGTCTTCAGTTGTCACGGGTGTTCTATTACGTACTATGGGTATATATATATAACCATATTCCACCCCTACTCTAATACAGTATATTATTTTTTGTCATTCCCACTTAGCTGTCTGTCACGAGATTTGGAGCTTGGTTAATTGTTCAAGTGTCTGCCCTTCATTGGACATTAGAGCAGCCAGTAAACTGGAAATTTCCTTGCATGGTGACTGTTACATTGTAGTTGCACAACAAGTCATTGAGCTTTGGAATGTATCCGGACGTGCTCTAGGTGAGTCTGTCACTGGCCAAATTTTTGTCTTATGAAACCAAGTTAGTTTCTCCCTTTTCTTTTTATTTTTTTGTAGTTTCTCCTTTTTAAATATGTAGATTTGTTAAATTAGCAAGCAGAATATGGCAGTAATACCCAACAGAAGCACCAGTCAATTGTATATTAAATCTAGTAATGGGAAATATGAATTTGCCTTTGAAATATGATTTGATTTCACTTCTGTTTTTAGCTGTGCCAAATGCAACAAGGTTTGTTATTGTGTGCAAAGGCTCCAGTAATTTCGTAGAGCTCTGAGACATCAGATAAACACAGACATTGTTATTTTATCACAGATGGCAAGGAGCAGGACTAATTACACAAATTTGTGAGGAATGGATTTGCCTAGCCACTCCGTAGCTCTTCTTTTTACTGCAGTTTCCTTTTCATTTTGTGAATTGTGTAAGTTAAGAAATTCTAAATGATTATAGCTAAATATTTTTCCTGTAGGAAAAGCCAGGCGTAGACAATAGTAGTTTATAAAATTTGCTGTCAGCTTGAAATATTTTCCTTTCTCTCCAATAGAGAGTAATGACATTTCTCTTTTCTTAGTTTTAGTTTTGACTTTAATATTTCCAACTTGTCTATAGCCAGCACCTTATTTTCTTCTTGGTGTCCAGTTTCCCTTTCTTCAAAGGATTTTTATTATAGTGAAAATGGAGCCAATTAGCTCTTAGTTGATGAAGTGTGATATGAAATGAGTGGTTTTATTTTAAAATGCAGTTGACTTAAGTTGCAGAGACAATAGAACCTTCCAATATTTGTCCGCCCTCAGTAGCAGTGCTTCTTTAATTATGCCTGTTGAAGACCAGTTGTGTGTGTGTGTGTGTGTGTGTGTGTGTGTGTGATTTATTTATTTATTTATTTATTTATAAAGATTTTATTGGGGACTTGGGGGAGGGAACAACGTTGGGGAATTGGGGAAGGGGAACAGCATTGGGGAATCTGGGAAGGGGAACAGACAAGTTGTTGTCCTTTTGTTCTTCAGTCTAGTTGTGGAGGACATCTCTTCACTGGCCCATGTTGGTATTATCATTCAGCTCTTCCTGGGTGAGGCAGTAGCTTGCTGGCCATTGGATAGCTGCGCACTGCGGCTCATGCCAGTTCCCGCCAGCTGCCGGCCACTCACGCTGGCTGCCAGCCACTCACAGTAGCTCATGGCAGCCCACTGCAGCAGGGGCTGCAGCCTACACCGTTGCCAGCGACTCACGGCAGCCCAGCTCCAGGTCAAGCTGTTCCCATCTTAGCTGTAGAGGGCAGTGTCACTGGCCCTCACGTGGGATCCGAACTGGGGCCCTGCTGCTCAGAGCTGGCATCCCAAGCCAACTCTTAACCAACACACCACTCGGCTGGCCCGAAACTGGACTTTTTATCCCTGGATGAGTTTTTCTGGTGAATAATAGTGTGTATTACTATGCATCAATGTACCAGGAGAGTGATAGTTCCTGACTCTATGGGGAGAGGACATGGAAGCTTTGCATTTGGGATCCTCTCAGACCTTGCCCTATGCATTTCTTATTTGGGCTGGTCCTGATTTATGTTATTTTTTGTTATACTAAAACTGTAATTGTAAGTATAGCGGGTTTCTGAGTTCTGTGACTTGTTCTGTCAAATTATTGAACTTAAGGTGATAGTGGGAACCCCTGAATTTATAGACAGTTTCTCAGAAGTACAAATGGCTTGGACGCCCCTTACCCCCTGAGCTTTGTGGCTGGTGTCTGAAGTGTGTCGTCTTTGTAAAGAGTTGTGCTTTTAACCTGTGAAGGTTCGTGTCACAACTACATTGAATAATCAATGGGGGATAGGGATTGGACATCCCATCATTCAGTATGTAGAATTACATTTCATCTCCCAGTTTTCAGAATGAGTCCCTTGCGCTGGGCTGTGCCTAGAGTCCTTGAGTCCAGAGCCCTCTGGTTCACTCTCTAGAATGGAAACCCAGTGCTCCACCTGGGGCATTGATGAGGTGGTGGATGGGTTAAGTAAGCAGATTTTCAACCAGTTCTCCAGTTTCCAGTTCCACTTTCACTCGGAAGTACCTGCTGCTTCCCATTCCTTTGGCTTTCTGGAGTTCTACAGTCAAATTGCTTGCTTCTTAGCTGCACCAGAGAAATCCTTGTACCCAGAAGTCCTAACACTCCCTTCTTACCATTTTCTGTTCTTTCTCCCATCTTCTTTCTTATATTTTTTCATTCTTATGTTTGTGATAAAGAATTGAGTAGTTTGTCTGTACCCATTATTACCTGAATTTTATGGTTTCAGCTAGTTGACTTTAGAGTGAGATCTACATAAATGTTCTGTTAATACTTGGAATAGCAGATGGCTAGGTGTATTCATTTTACTTCATTTTGCTATAGATGACTAATTAAAACTTCTGAAATTACTATGATCATGTTTTTATTAATGTGGAAGCATAAACATGGAAATAAAATTTCTGTAAAAATGTTCTGAAATAATTTTTCTTTAATTCCTGTAGTTTCAAGCTGACAGTATCTGACAAATTGAGTCTCTTTTTTAGTGGAGATTATTTGGATTAGCATTGTGATTTGTGTGCTAGACTTGGCTACCAAGTGGAATTGTTTGAGAAACCAGAGCTTGAAAGTACTTCAGCACAGAAAAATCATAGTTGTGATCTGTAGGCCTTCCACTAGACTGTAGGCATAGTGTGAGCAGTTATCTCGACATGGTGTTGAGTTTTCTAGACACTTAGTAAATATTTGGTGATCGGTTGACCAACTCTGACCAAAGTGTATGAAATCTTTTTTCCCCCCAATTTATTCTTCTTAATTCCTTCAGCTTTTTTTTACTCAGGCCCTCAACCCTCCTCCCATCTGGCATCGATCAGTTTGTTCTCTTTATCTAGGAGTCTGTTTCTGTTTTGTTTGGTCATTTGTTTTGTTCTTTAGATTCCATATATAAGTGAGATCATATTTGTCTTTATCTGATTTATTTCACTTAGTGTAACACTGTCTAGGTCTATCCATGTTGTTGCGAATGGTAAGATTTGTCACCTTGCAGCTGCCGACTCGAATGCTCCTGTGCACTGATTCTTTGAAGTCATAAGGAAGCGTCTTGGAATGCTAAGACCCGAGGGAATGATCTCAGTAAAACTTCCTTATCAGGTGTCTCAGAATCCTGTTGCCATCCCGAGGATCATACACATGTGTGAAAGCATAACTTGTGCTTAATCACAATGAGTTTTGGTGAAGCAGCTGCCAGTCTAATTGAATCAGTTAACTGGGTATAGATATTCAAATTGACCTCTTTGAGACAGTTGTAAATAAAAGCTTTACACCCGCCTGTATCAGGGCTCATTCTCTTGGTCTGCAGAGAGAGACCCCTGGCCGGCAGAAACTCTACTTTTGACTCTTGTCCCTTCGCCATCCCTCCTCAAAACCCCAGCCCTTGTCACATGGGACGTGTGTGATAAAGATTTTATTCTTTTTTATGGCCCAGTAATAATCCTGTTGTATATATGTATCCAAATTTCTTTATCCAGTCTATTGATGGACATTTAGGTTGTTTCCATATCTTGGCTATTGTAAATAATGCCTCAATGAGCATAGGGATGCATATATCCTTTCAAATTAGTGTTTTTGATTTCTTTGGATAAATAACCAGAAGTGGAATTGCTGGGTTATAAAGTAGTTCTATTTTTAATTTTTTGAGGACCCTCTGTTTTCCATATTGGCTGCACCAATTTGCAATTTCACCAATAGAGCAACAAGGGTTCACTTTTCTCCGCATCCTTACCAACATTTGTTGTTTGTTGATTTATTGATAATAGCCATTTTGACATGTGAGTTGATATCGCATTGTGGTTTTTATTTGCATTTCTCTGATGGTTAGTGACATTGACCATCTTTTCATATGTCTACTGGCCATCTGTGTGTCCTTTTTGGAGAAATGTCTATTCAGGTCCTCTGTCCATTTTTTAATTGGATTGTTTTTTTTTTATGTTAAGTTGCATGAGTTCTTTATAAATTTTAAATACTAACCCCTTATCAAATGTATCATTGGCAAATATCTTCTCCCATTCAGTAGGTTATCACTCCATTTTGTTGATGGTTTTTTTGCTGTGCAAAACTTTTTAGTTTGATGTATTTCCATTTGTTTACTTTTTCTTTTGTTTCCCTTCCCCAAGGTGACATATTAGAAAAAATATTACTAAGAGCAATATCATACAGTTTACTGCCTATGTTTTCTTCTAGGAGTTTTATGGTTTTGGGTCTTATATTTAAGTCTTTAATCCATTTTGAGTTTATTCTTGTATATGGTGTATGAAGGTGGTCTAGTTTCATTTTTTTGCATGTATATGTCCAGTTTTCTCAACACTATTTATTGAATAGACTATCTTTACCCCATTGTATATTCTTGCCTTCTTTGTCATAGATTAGTTCACCATATAGGCATAGGTTTGTTTCTGGGCTCTTCATTCTGTTCCATTCATCAATGTGTCTGTTTTTATGCCAGTACCATGCTGTTTTAATTACTATAGACTTGTAGTATAGTTTAATATCAGGTATCGTGATATCTCCAACTTTGTTCTTCTTTCTCAAGATTGCTGTAGCTATTCAGGTTGTATTGTGGTTTCATATAAATTTTAGGATTATTTGTTTTAGCTCTTTGAAAAATGCCACTGATAGTTTGATAGGGATTGCATTGAATCAATAGATTGCTTTGGGTAGTATGGAAATTTTAATGATGTTAATTCTTCTTATCTGTGAGCACGGTATATGCTTCCATTTATTTGTATCATCTTTCATTTCTTTCTTCAATGTCTTATAATTTTCCTAGTAAAGGTCTTTTACCTCCTTAGTTAAATTTATTCTAGGTGTTTTTCTTTTCTTTTTTGATGCAGTTTTAAATTCTTGATTTCTCTTTCCAATAGTTTGTTATCAGTGTATAAAAATGCAACCAATTTCTGAGTATTAATTTTGTGTCTTGCAATTTACTGAATTTATTTATCAGTTCTAATAGTTTTTTGGTAGAATCTTTAGGGTTCTGTCTATATAGTGTCATGTCATCTGCTAAAGTACATGATCATGAAAGATATTAAAAAGCCAAGTGCATCTGAGTTAGGGATAGACATTAAAAGTCTACCAGAGTAGTTACTAAACATGCAAGAATGGCTGCTGCAAAGGCTTGAGTTATTTTTAAGTGCATTATAAATCTCAAGGATGGGAGTTGGAGCCTCAAAGTTCAGCTATCCTTTTTACATGGAGACTCTATTGCCTGTTTTCCCCTCAGTGTTTTGTTAATTTTTGCTTTAAAAGAAGAACTACAAACATACAAAACAGTAAACAAGTTCAAGGCTTGATTTCGTTAAGGAAACAAGTGAGTTTCATAAGGCTACCCTGAAAATGCTGGGAAGTTGGCAAGGTTTATTTACTAGCTAAGCATACCTCCTAGAACACATGATTAAAATTTGTATCTGAGCACAGTGACCAATTGACGTGTATTAAAGACCTTCCCAATTGCTTGAAACTGTTTTGAAATTGTGGATGGTCAGTCTTCAGTTGTCACGGGTGTTCTATTACGTACTATGGGTATATATATATAACCATATTCCACCCCTACTCTAATACAGTATATTATTTTTTGTCATTCCCACTTAGCTGTCTGTCACGAGATTTGGAGCTTGGTTAATTGTTCAAGTGTCTGCCCTTCATTGGACATTAGAGCAGCCAGTAAACTGGAAATTTCCTTGCATGGTGACTGTTACATTGTAGTTGCACAACAAGTCATTGAGCTTTGGAATGTATCCGGACGTGCTCTAGGTGAGTCTGTCACTGGCCAAATTTTTGTCTTATGAAACCAAGTTAGTTTCTCCCTTTTCTTTTTATTTTTTTGTAGTTTCTCCTTTTTAAATATGTAGATTTGTTAAATTATCAAGCAGAATATGGCAGTAATACCCAACAGAAGCACCAGTCAATTGTATATTAAATCTAGTAATGGGAAATATGAATTTGCCTTTGAAATATGATTTGATTTCACTTCTGTTTTTAGCTGTGCCAAATGCAACAAGGTTTGTTATTGTGTGCAAAGGCTCCAGTAATTTCGTAGAGCTCTGAGACATCAGATAAACACAGACATTGTTATTTTATCACAGATGGCAAGGAGCAGGACTAATTACACAAATTTGTGAGGAATGGATTTGCCTAGCCACTCCGTAGCTCTTCTTTTTACTGCAGTTTCCTTTTCATTTTGTGAATTGTGTAAGTTAAGAAATTCTAAATGATTATAGCTAAATATTTTTCCTGTAGGAAAAGCCAGGCGTAGACAATAGTAGTTTATAAAATTTGCTGTCAGCTTGAAATATTTTCCTTTCTCTCCAATAGAGAGTAATGACATTTCTCTTTTCTTAGTTTTAGTTTTGACTTTAATATTTCCAACTTGTCTATAGCCAGCACCTTATTTTCTTCTTGGTGTCCAGTTTCCCTTTCTTCAAAGGATTTTTATTATAGTGAAAATGGAGCCAATTAGCTCTTAGTTGATGAAGTGTGATATGAAATGAGTGGTTTTATTTTAAAATGCAGTTGACTTAAGTTGCAGAGACAATAGAACCTTCCAATATTTGTCCGCCCTCAGTAGCAGTGCTTCTTTAATTATGCCTGTTGAAGACCAGTTGTGTGTGTGTGTGTGTGTGTGTGTGTGTG
>NW_017731352.1:3718048-3726693 GCF_001890085.2 Hipposideros armiger
CGGCTTCTGGATGGCCGCTCATGGCGGCTGCTGGCCTTTTTGTTCTTCAGTCTAGTTGTGGAGGATGGTGCTTCACTGGCCCATGTTGGTATTATCATTGTGCTCTTCCCGGGTGAGGCAGATCGGTCGCTGGCCATTAAACAACTGGGATGGCTGCTCACACCGGCTGCTGGCTGCTCATGCTGGCTGTCAGCTACTCACAGTAGCATGGCAGCCCACTGCAGCCCCACTGCAGCCTACGCCATTGCTGGCGACTCACAGCAGCCCAGCTCCAGGTCAAGCTGTTGTTCACCATCTTAGCAGTAGAAGGCAGCATCACTGGCCCATGTGGGATCCGAACCGGCAGCCCTGCTGCTCAGAGCTCATGCTCCCAAGCCAACTCTTAACCAACGCACCACTCGGCTGGCCCGTATGTTGTTTTTTTTTAAGTTTTTCAATCCCTCACCAAAAATACATAAAAATATAAGCTCCAATTATTTTACTATTGCCACAAAAGTTTCTAAATGTTTCCTCTCAGTTTCTGTAATCACCTTGAAGTGGAGGTAACAAAGTTTGTGGACTGGCACTGGTCCTCAGACTTCACTTGGAATACCACTGCTCCAGATTTCCTGGCAAAGAGGGAAAGACAAAGGTGCCGTATTGTGCTTTCAGTTACATACCAGATTGAGCGCTCTTCAAAGGCAAGTTCGTATTTTATTCATTTTACTTGAGAGCTTAGGACAGGGCCTGATACGTAATAGGCAGGTGATGAAAACTCAATGATGTAGATGAAAATTCAGTGATAACAAATGGAGTGATAAAACTGAAAGGGCTAGCACAAATTCTGCAAATATTTAAAACTGTGAATTGTGAAATAATAACTTAGGAGGTTTCCATATCAGGTTATCATCTTTTTCTTTAGGGATGAAATAAGCCTTAAAATTTTTCTAATGGGAACAGCCTGTTAGCTCACTTGGTTAGAGCACAGTGCTCATAACACCAAGGTTGCCGGTTTGATCCCCGCATGGGCCACTGAGTTGCGCCCTCCACAAACAGATTGAAACAACTACTTGACTTGGAGTTGGGGTGGCCGGTTAGCTCAGTTGGTTAGAGTGCAGTGCTCATAATGGGTCCTGGAAAAACACACTTCCCCAGTTACAAAAAAAAATTTCTGATGAAGTACATTCAATTTTGAATGGCAATTGAGAGCCAGCTCTAATCCCTGGCTTTTAAACATTTTGTTCTACTTTAAGAATACAAAAGCTGATTGATGCTGAAGGTCGTTTATAGAAGGGAATAAAAATTTAGGAGATTTAGTTAAGTTTGAACCATTTGGAATTACCATTTTTTTTCAAGTCAAAACCAGTCAAATACTGGCAATTTTATGTTGCTCAACCTATAGGTATGACAACATGGAATGTTAATACGTGGGGGAACATAGAGATCATTTAGCACATTCCCTTCATTTAATTTTGGGAAGCTGAAGTCCAGAGAAATAAGTTTGAAACAGCAAAACCATTTTCTAACTAACTATAAGTACAATAAATTAGATTCCACTAATTTACTGGCAAAATAAATAAAAGACAAAAGTGAGTTGCCATTTTTTGGACTGTTTCTCCTTAAGTTTTGGACAATGTTCTAGTTAAAATAATAGCATAAACAATTTTAAGGGAAGTATTTAGCTTTTTAAAAAACAAGAACATTTTCAAGAGCTTTAGAAAATACTGATTTACCTAAACCATTTTTTTGGACAGTTTCACTTGCTTTAGCTCATTATATAATTTTTATTCTACAATAGAAGACTACAGAAGTGCAACTAAGTTATTTTGGCCTTTAATTGTGTAAGTATATATTTCTGACAGAAAAGTTTCTGATGAAATAAATCAAGAGAAAAACATTTTCTTTAAGACCCTTTACTAAGAAGCTGATATTAATAGTCCCTAGAGACAAGTTGCTTTTACTTTCTTAAGGTCTTCATTTTTTTGTGCTAACAAGTGGTAGCATTCTGTAGTTTATAGGCTTAACTAAAGGACATGTCTGCACATTATGACATAGCAAATTCTTGGAATCTTGACAAAACTATTGACAAGTAAAGGTTTGTTTTTGGTTACCATGAGTAGTTTCTATGGGGATTGAACTATTGTTAGTTCTTGGTAGCCTTCTATGCTTTGTTAGCCTGTTTTCTTCAGAAGTGATGATGAATTTAAATCTGCATGGCGTGTTCCAGTTCACTCACTTTATGGAAATTAGGGGCATGCATAACTTTCTGAAATTCATAATGACTTTTTCCATTAGGTGGTTGGAGAAGCAAATATTTATATTTCGTGTATTATCTTGCTTATATTCCTAATCATTCGTTCTTCCTTCTTGGACATAACTGAGTCACTAAAGAAATACATATCTTTCATTCAAACAACTGCCTTGGCATATTCCAACAATATTTTTTCCCTTAGAATATTAAAAACCCCATATGTAATATAACTGGAAAAAGGCTCAGTTCTTTTCAAGCAGAATGAAAATAATGATAAATATATTATTTATGGATAAGGATTTTCTGCTTGTTTTTTTTTAAAAAAGTATATATGTATGAGTTACTAGCAATGCTGACCATGATAAAGGATGTTTCCTACAATTAAACTTTTTTTCTTTCTCGGAAAAATAGAATTAACCTAAATTCAAGATCATCTTATATTTGGACCAATAAGATACTTATCCTAGAAGTTTTAAAATCTTTGACAGTATTTTTTCTGGTTCAGTAAAAAGAGCCACAAATTATTAAGTTGCATTGATTTATTGCTTATGTTTGATACACTTTTAAGAAATAGTGCTTTTGGGTCATTGAATTCATGTTCCTAATGTTTATTATTCTTGGTTATAAGAACTGAGATTTTTCACATTAATCTAGTTTTACTATATTAGAGTAGCAAGTTTGTTTTCCTCTTGTGATACAGAGTAAAACTAGAGAGATTAATAATTCTTAGATTATAATGACTATAGGCATGGTTAAAATAAAACAAATCGCATCTAAGTAGAAAATGTCGTTAAAGAAAATTTGGGAAATGCAGAAAAATGAAAAAAATTAAAACCCTATAGTTTTAATGGTGATAACTGTTTTGATCATTTCTTTCCTTATGTGTATTTGAGGGGGGTAGGCCTCTGATCTTTTTTGTGTATTTTAAAATATTATAAGACAGAGAACAATTCCATATATTGTAATTTATAAAGATGCTTTGCCTTTAGGGAAGTGGAGCATAACTTTCTATTTCTTAAGTGTGGGCTATTCATAGTGACTTCCTTCTAAAGAGTAAAATATAGAAAGGGGGAGGGGAAACGTTTATTTTACAGTGGAGAAACCTGATAAATACTACCTCAGCCAGGTATCAGTAACAGTGATAAGCTACATTAATAGCATGTACCCTTGATATAGTGTGATGAGAATGCAATGTACCTCTCTGGTTTTTCTCCCAAAAACCCATAACTCCAGTGTAGCCATGAGAAAAACATCAGACAGATCCAAAATGAGGGACATTTTACAAAATACATGAACAATACTCTTCAAAACTGTCAAGGTTATCAGGCCGGCCGATTGGCTCAGTGGTTAAGAGCTTGCTCAAGAGTGCAAGCTCTGAGCAACAGCAGTTCGAGTTCCAGCCCAAGGTGAGCAGCTGCTGAGCTGCCAACAGGTGGCAGGATGGCTCAGCTAAAAAAAACCCACAAAAAACTGCCAAACTTTCAAGGTTATCAAAAACAAAGTATGTTTGAGAAACTGTCTCAGCCAAGGGGAACTTAAGGAGACATGATGACTAAATGTAATGTAACTTGGATGGGATCCTGGAAAATAAAAACAACATTAGGTAAAAACTAAGGAAATATGAATAAAGTGTAGATAGTAGTTAATAATAATATATCAATATTGGTTCATTAATTGTCACAAGTATACCATACTAATGTAAGATGTTAATAAACTGGGAAATTGAGTGTGTGGTATATTGCAACTCTGTACTATCTTTACAACTTTTCTGTAAATCTATTCTAAAGTTAAAGTTTTATTAAAAGTGTAAAAAAGTAAATTAAGGGGCTGGCCAAGTGGCTCAGTTGGTTAAGAGTTGGCTTGGGAGCGTGAGCTCTGAGCAGCAGAGCCGCCGGTTTGGATCCCACATGAGGGCCAGTGACGCTGCACCCTCTACAACTAAGATGGTGAACAACAAACAGCTCAACCTGGAGCTGAGCTGCCGTGAGTTGCCGGCGACAGCATAGGCTGCAGTGGGGCTACAGTGGGCTGCAGTGAACTGCTGTGAGCCGCCGTGAGCAGCCATCCAGTGGCCAGCGAGCGACTGCCTCAGCTGGGAAGAGCGCAATGATCACAAGACCAACATGGGCCAGTGATGCGACGTCCTCCACAACTAGACTAAAGAACAAAAAGGACAGCAATTTGTCTGTTCCCTTCCCCCGATTCCCCAATAAAATCTATTAAAAAAAAAAAAGAAAATTAAAGATACTATTGTAATCCTCTATATACTTCTCAGATTTCATTCTTCCTGTCCTCTTAAGTAACCTGTATCCTGTATTAGGTGTTTATCAATCTCATGCATAACTTTACACTTTTACTACTTGTATTTTAAATTTATAGTATTTTTCATCTTATAAAATTTAACTACTAGTATCATTCTATATGTATTTGTCTGCTGTTGCTTTCTAAAAATTATTCTTGTTCAACATTATGTGTTTGTGCTTTATATTGATGGATATAATTCTAATTTGTTTACTGTATACTAGTTTGAATGTCACTATACATTTTTTGTTCTGGACATTTGGGTTGAATATGATTTGTTACTGTTGCCAACATTGTTGGAATAATCCATTTTGTACAGGACTCCTAGTGTCTAGATATGAGTTCCTCTAAGGTTTTTACATTGCAGAGGAGTTGCTGTGTTCTAGAATAAGTAATTCTTAAACTTTAGCAGATGATGCAAAATTACACTCCAAAAATTTTATATTCCCAGTAACGGTATATGAGAGTTGTTGGTGATGAAGTGAAGAAACAATATTTAGTATTGTGGGCATTTTACTTTTTTCCAGTAAAATGGAGGAGAAATGGTATTAGTTTATATTTTCTTGATTACTAATTAGGTTGAACATATTTTCATTTATTGACTAAGTATTTAGGTTTCCTTTTATATAAATTGTTATATTTTTGGTCAGGTTTTTAGGTGATAGACTTTTTAATTTGAAGGAATTCTTTATAGATTCTACATACAACTATTTATCAGTTATATGTTTTACAAAATCTCATTATTTAGTTTGAATTTGTAAATTTAAAATATGGTATCTTATTTATAAGAAGTTATTTTTTGCTTTAAAAAAGTTGAGAGGGCCGGCCGAGTGGCGCATTGGTTAAGAGCTGGCTTGGGATGCCAGAGAGCCCTGGTTTGGATCACACATGAGGGCCAGTGACACTGCCCTCTACAGCTAAGATGCTGAACAACAACTCAACCTGGAGCTGGGCTGCCCTGAGTCGCCGGCAGCGTAGGCTGCAGCCCCTGCTGCAGTGGGTTGCCATGGACTACTGTGTGTAGCCAGCAGCCAGCGTGAGCAGCCAGCAGCTGCAGTGAGCAGCTGTCCAGAAGCCGGGGACTGATCTGCCTCACCCGGGAAGAGCGCAATAATGGTGCCAACTTGGGCCTCCACAACTAGACTGAAGAACAAAACGACAGCAACTTGTCTGTTCCCCTTCTCCCAATTCCCCAGCGCTGTTCCCATCCCCCAATTTCCTCAATTAAAAAAAAAATCTTAAAATAAAATAAAAAAAATTGAGAGCTCCTTGATCTGCAGCTTTGCAGGAGGCCGCAGCCAGGCCCCTGAGAACCATGTTTTGAAACCAGTATGGCATTGATGTCACTGTTTGGAGACCTTAGGGCAGAGATATGCAATGGAAGCTTTCAAGGTTCAGCCACAGTTGATCTGAAATCAAAAACCCATGCAGTATTGGTAGCATTGAAGAGAGCACAGTCAGAACTTGCAGCTCATCAGAAAAATAATTCTCCATGTTGACAACCATATTGTTATCTCAATTGGAGACTTACTGCTGATACCAGACTGTTATGTAATTTTATGTGCCGGGAGTGTTTGGATTCCAGATTTGTATTCGACAAACCTCTTCCTGTGTCTCATCATGTGTCTCTAACTGGAAGCAAGACCCAGACACCAACTCAAAGCTGTGGCTGAGACCATATGCTGTTGGGCTGCTTATTGCTGGTTGTAATAATATGGGCCCTCATATTTTCCAAACCTGTCCAACTGCTAACTATTTTGACTGTAGAGCTATGTCCATTGGAGCCTGTTCTCAATCAGTACTTACTTGGAGAGACATATGAACTGTGACAATTAAGTTTGCGAACTCATCCTAGAAAAAGTGCTATATACCTCATTGCTGAATATCACTACGGTCACCTTTGAAGTACTCTCCTTGGGAAGCTATGCACCTATGCTAGCTCCTAGTCCACCCTTGAAAGCAAGTTTGGAACTCTTTTTCAAAGAGTTCTTTTTCAGCACTGTCATTGTATTATCTTTGATGTCCTGAATGTCATCAAAATGTCTTCCTTTCAATATTGCCTTTTTCTTCGGGTAAAGAAAGAAGTCATTGGGCTGGCTGAGTGGCACATTGGTTACGAGTTGGCTTGGGACACCAGCTCTGAGCAGCCGGTTCACATCCCACATTAGGGCCAGTGATGCTGCGCCCTCTACAGCTAAGATGGTGAACAACAGCTTGACCTGGAGCTGGGCTGACGTGAGTAGCCGGCGACGGTGCAGGCTGCAGTGGGGCTGTCCAGCAGCTGGCATGCGCTTTCATGAGCTGCCATGAGCTGACGGGTCCTGGAAAAAACACACTTTTTCCCCTACCCTGATAAAAATCTTTAAAAATTAAAAAAATAAATAAAATCCATAATAAATATTTTTTAAAATGGTTAACAACATCATTGCAACAAAGCTCACGAACATAATATATCTGAGTTTATGGAGTATAATTTGAATGAACTGGCTAAGCATGGTCTGCATACCTTACAAGAGAGACTTCCTGTAGAACAGGATTTAACTATAAGGAATGTTTCCCTTGGAATTGTTGGTAAAGACTTGGGGTTTATGATATATGATGATGATGATGATGATGATGATGATGATGATGATGATATGTCTTCATTCCTGGAAGGTCTTGAAGAAAGGCCACAGAGAAAAGTACAGCCTGTTCAACCTGCAAAAAAGACTGATGAACCAATAGAGCATTAAGTCTATATGTGTATTATCAAATATGTAAGAATGCAAGAACATGTACTGATGACAATAATTTATACTTTGGACTAAATGATGCAGTGGGGAAATGGTATGTTTTAGGAATCAGTCCAGGTGTGAATTTTTTCCAAGCAACTTTGCTGGAAATCATATATTGTGATGCATTTTTCTTTGAGAGGGTCTATATAATCATTTTCTAGAAAGTACAGTTATCTGTACTAATGTTTTTATATGAACAATATAGTATCTTTGTGGTTTCAAAGACAACTGTGAAATAAAATGGTTTCACCTGCAAAAAAAATTGAGTATCATTTACATATGATAGTACTTATGTATTAAGTTTGAGTTTTGAAACATGTAATATACCTGTGTAACGCATACTTCCGTCATTACCCTATCATCACCACAAAAAAGTTCCCTTGTGCCCCTTTCCAGTCAACCTCACCCCTGCTTCAGGTAACAACTCTTTCAATCTCTGTTACCATAGATTAGTTTTGCTTGTTCTAGAACTTCACAGAAGTGGAATCATGCATATATTCTTTGTATCTGAGTTTTTTATTCAGCATAATATCTGAAATTTATGCATGTTGTATCTATCAGTAGTTTTTAAATATATTTTATTTTTTAGAGCAATTTTAGGTTTATAGAAGAATTGAATGGAAAGTACAGAGAATTACCATACAACCCAGTACACTCCTCCCCATGCAATTTTCCCCATTATTAACATCTTGCAGTAGTGTGGTACATTTGTTACAATGGATGAGCCAATGTTGATTACATTATTTTTAACTAAAGTCCATGCTGTGCATTAGAATTCATTCTTTGTGTTGTACATTCTATTACTGCATTTTGTCTGTACAAATGTGTAATGATTGTGTCTACCTTTATAGTATCAGATTCTGTACAGTATACAGAATAGTTTCTACTGCCTGAAAAATCCCTTGTGCTTCACCTCTTCCTCCCTATTTCCCTCCCTCCCTCTGAACCCCTGGCAACCACTAACTTTTTATTGTCTTTATAGTTTTGCCTTTCCAGAATGTCATATAGTTGGAATCATACAGTATGTAGGCTTCACAAGTTGACTTTTTTCATTTAGTAGATTGCATTTAAGCTTCTTCCATGTCTTTTCATGGCTTGATAGCTCATATCTTTTTAGTACTGAATAATAATATTTCATTGTCTTGACGTACCACAGCTTGTTTAGCCATTCACCTACTGAAGGACATCTTGGTTCCTTCCAATTTTTGGCAGTTATGAATAAAGCTGTTATATACATCATGTGCAAGTTTTTTTGTTTTTTTTTAAAGATTTTTTTATTGGGGAATTGGGGGGACGGGAACAGTGCTGGGGAATTGGAGTAAGGGGAACAGACAAGTTGC
>NW_017731352.1:3727548-3756674 GCF_001890085.2 Hipposideros armiger
ATCATTGCGCTCTTCCCGGGCAAGGCAGATCAGTCGCCGGCTTCTGGACCGCCGTTCACGCTGGCTGCTGGCTGCACATGGTAGCCCATGGAACCCACTGCCACAGGGGCTGCAGCCTACACCACTGCCGGCAACTCAGGGCAGCCCAGCTCCAGTTTGGGCTGTTGTTCAGCATCTTAGCTGTAGAGGGCAGTGTCACTGGCCCTTATATGTGGGATCTGAACGGGGGCCCTCTGGCGTCCCAAGCCAGCTCTTAACCAACGCACCACTTGGCCGGCCCTAGGTTTTCTTTTTTTTAATGTCTTTCTGGTTTTGGTATTATAATAATGCCAGTCTCATAGAATGAGTTCGAAAATACTTCTTCTGCTTCTATTTTCTGGAAGAGATAGTAGAGAATTGATATAATTTCTTCTTTAAATATTTGGTAGAAATCACCAATGAACCAATCTGGACTTGGTGCTTTCTGTCTTGGAAAGTTATTAATTATTGATTCCATTTTTATTTAGGTAGATACAGGCCTATTCAAATTATTTATTGTTTCTGTGTAAATTTTGGTAGATTGTGTAATTCTAGGACTTGGTCCATTTCTTCTAGATTATCAAATTTGTGGGCATACAGTTGTTCATAATACTCCTTTATTATCCTTTTAATGTCCATGGGATCAGTAGTAATGGCCTCTTTCTTTTCTGATACTAGTAATTTGTTTTTTCCTTTTTTTTGTTAACTTGGCTAGAGTCTTATCAACTTAATTTGAGTTTTTTCAAGGAACCAGCTTTTGGTTTAATTGATTTTCTCAATTGATTTCCTTTTATCAATTTCAGTGATTTCTGCTCTGATTTTTATTCTTTCTTCTGCTTACTTTGGATTTAATTGCTCTTCTTTGTTTAGATTTCTAATGTGGATGTTCAGATTATTGATTTTAAACCTTTCTTCTTTTCTAATATATGTATTCAATGCTATACATGTCTCTGTAAGAATTGCTTTTGTTGCATCACAAATTTAGATTGATTGTATTTTCATTTTAATTTTGTTCAAAATATTTTTATTTTTGAGATTTCTTCTTTGATCTATGTATTATTTAGAAGTGTGTTATTTAATTTCCACGTATTATAGGGTTTTTCAGCTATTTTTCTGTCATTGATTTCATGTTTAATTCCATTGTGATCCGAGAGCAGACAGTGTATAATTTCTATTCTTTTAAATGTATTAATGTGTGTTTTATGGCTCAGAATGTGGTTTGTCTTGCTCAGTGTTCCATGTGAGCTTGAGAAGAATGTTTTGGATGAACTAGTCATCCAAATATATATATATATATGTCAATTAGATCCAGTTGACTGATAGTGTTGTTCTGCCTACTTGATATGCCTACTGGATATGACAGTTATCAACACAGAAGTGTTGAATTCTCCAACTGTAATAATGGATTCATCTATTTTTCTTGGCACTTCTATCAGTTTTTATACCTATAAAAAGACAGAGACTGTTAGAGTAGATTAAAAAAAACAGAGAGCCAACTATATATTGTCTACAATAAACACATTTTAAATATAATGACATATTGATTAAAAGTAAGAAGATGGGTAAAGATATACTATGCTAACACTAATCAAATGAAAACTGGAGTAGCTTTAGTAATTTCAGACAAAGCAGAGTTCAGAGCAAGGAAAATTATCAGGGATAAAGAGGGGCATTTCATAATGATAAAGGAATCAGTTCTCCAAGAAGACATAACAATCCTTAACATATTTGCACCTAACAACAGAGTCAAAATACATGAGGCAAAAACTGATAAAACTGGACGGAGAAATAGATAAAGCCACTATTATAGTTGGAGACTTCAACACCCCTCTATCAGTAATGAACAAATCCAGCTTGCAAAAAGTCAGTGAGGACACAGCTAAACCAAACAGGCCAATCAATCAACTGTATCTAATTGATATTTAATGAGTATTTCGGTGGGGGAGGGAGGTAGTGATGCAGAGATGGAACACAAGGGACTTTTAGGGCAGTGAAATTATTCAGTGTGATACCATAATGGTGAATACATGTTGTTATACATTGGTCAAAACTTACAATGTTAAGAGTGAGACTTTGGTTGATAATGATGTGTCAATATTGGCTTATCCTTTGTAACAAATGTATCACACTGATGAGGATATCGATGGTGGCGAAGGCTGTGTGTGCAGAGGTGGACATGGGTGAGAGTATGTGGGAACTCAGTCCACTCAATTTTCCTGTGAACCTAAAACTGCCCTAAAAATTAAAGTATTAATTAAAAAATTTAGAAATAAATGCATTTAGAACTCGGTGGTTTCCAAAGGTATTCTATACTTTTTATAGAGGTATTTTCATTTTTATTGGAAAACTAGAGGCAGAAGTATGTGTCATTTGATGCATTCCTACTGGGTGATAATAGTGGAATCTTTGTTCGGATACGTGATGTTTACATTGTATGAAAGTATTTTCTCACTAAATGCTATTAATCCATATTTGTTTGGTTTAATCACTGAACCTTTGTTTTGAAATACCACTCTAATAAACTAGAAGCTTAATGGAAAAGTTATGTTTTATCTACCAAAGAGTAATAGGAACTGGCTTTCTGTGATTTATTTGTAGTGGATTTATTTGTAGTGCCACCTTTAAATACTGTTGCTTTCAACAAAAAGCAAACAAGAAGAAATTTATGATTATAATAAATATTAAATTATAGGAGACTGACAGTACTAAAATGCTGTGGGGTTGATTAATATCAAAGCTTCTCATTTTCAAATATTAACCTCTCAGTTACTTAAATAAGTAATACACTTGATCCTTAATGGGCAATTTACTAAAAAGGAATCATTGTCTTGAGTTCAGTTCTTTTTTCATTATTTATTATTTTAAAAGAATAGCAATCATAATTGTTTTATTTAGCTCATGAATCTGAACTTCAGGCAGAGCTCAGAGGGGAAGGCTCTGTTCTTAGGGTGTCCCTCAATTGGAGGCTGGAGGATCCACTTTCAAAGTGTCTCATTTAACTGGCTGTTGTCTGGGAGCCTAGTGACAGCCTGAGGGCTGGAGTCCTTTTGAGGAAGCTTCCTCTCCATAAGCTGCTTACAGCGTGATGGCTGGGCTGTAAGAGCATGCCTTTCAAGAGAAACAAAATGGAAGTGGCTAGTTTCCTAAAACTGAGCCAGAAAATTGGCACAGCATCACTCTGCCATGATCTTTCTTTTCATTCACTTGAAAAAAAAAGGACTTTAGTTTTTAGAGCAGTTTTTGGTTCATAACAAAATGGAGTAGAAAGTATAGAGTTCCTATAATGCTCCCCTGTCCCCACATATGTATACCCACAGCCTCCCCCACAATCATCCTGCACTAGAGTGGTACATTTGTTACAATGGATGAACCAAATATCGCCCAAAGTCCATAGTTTACATTAGGATTCACTCTTGGTATTGTACATTTTATAGATTTTAGCAAATGTATAATGATACGAGTGTGTATCTATTGTTATACTATAATATAGAATAGTTTAACAGCCTTAAAAATCCTCTGTGCTCCACCTATATATTCCTCTCTCTCCCCTGTGCCAATTGCTGATCTTTTTACTGTCTCCATAGTTTTGCCTTGTACAGAATGTCATATAGTTTGAATTGCCATGATATTCTGGTCAAGCAATCATACAGCCTATATTCTATGTATGGAATATAGACTCTTAAATCTCAGTGGGAGAAACGTCAAAGAATTTTGGAGTCAAGCTTTAAAATTGCCATTTTCTGTATTATGTCTCCATGTTATAAATTAGGAAATTGAGGGCCGGCCGAGTGGCGTGTTGGTTAAGAGTTGGCTTGGGATGCCAGCTCTGAGCAGCAAGGCCCCAGTTTGGATCCCACATTAGGGCAGTGACGCTGTGCCCTCTACAGCTAAGATGGTGAACAACAGCTCGACCTGGAGCTGGGCTGCCATGAGTCGCTGGCCACGGCGTAGGCTGCAGTGGGGCTGGCCGACTGCTGGCGTGAGCTTTCGTGAGCTGCCGTGGCCGTCCAATGGCAGGCGAGTTACTGCCTCACCTGGGAAGAGCACAATGATGATACCAACATGGGCCAGTAAAGCAACATCCTCCACAACTAGACTGAAGAACAAAAGGATAGCAACTTGTCTGTTCCCCTTCACCGATTCCCCAACACTGTTCCACTCCCCCATCTCCCCAATAAAATCTTTAAAAAAAAAAAAAGGAAATTGAGGTACAACAAGATTAAAAGCTCTCTCAAGGTTGAATAGTCAGGACCAGGTCTATTGGATTCTGAATTCCATGCTCATCCAGCTATTCACTCATTCAACATACATTTATTGGTCACCTACTATGTGCCAGTCACTGTGCTAGGCCCCAGAGATTAAATTTTAAACAAGAGGGGGCAATGTCTCTGCCCTGTCAAAGCATTTAAATTTTAGAATGAGATATAGGCCTGACAGTTAACCTACATTGTGATAAATATCACTAGTTTACTAAGCAGCCTAGAAAGAGACCTTTGTTCCAGATTTGGGGGTCTCGGGAAGGCTTTCTGTATATATAAAAGATGGTGTCAACAAAATGGATTGAAGGAACAGCAACTAGACAAAAGAAATAGCATAGGCAAAGGTCCAGAGAATAGAGAAAGAAGGGCATATATAGGAGCTAAAAGGAGTTCAGTTTGAATGGAAGGGAGAATGAATGAGTGGAAAATTATGAGAGGTAGGGGGAGATGAAGAGAAATGAAGCTAGAGTGGTAGAGGAGGTGCTTGATCATGACCTGTCTTGTAAACCATATTGAAGACTTAGAACTTAAATCTGCTTATCAGAGAAGTCCTTATAGTTTTTTTAATTAAGCTTTTTATTTAGATTTTTTTTTTAAGATTTTTATTGGGGAGTTGGGGGAGGGGAACAGACAAGTTGCTGTCCTTTTGTTCTTCAGTCTAGTCGTGGAGGACGTCGCTTCACTGGCCCATGTTGGTATTATTGCACTCGTCCTGGGTGAGGCAGTCGCTCACCGGCCATTGGATGGCCGCTCACGGCAGCTCACGCCGGCTGCCTGCCTCTCACGGTAGCCCACGACAGCCCACTGCAGCAGGGGCTGCAGCCTACACCATCACTGGCAATTGATTCATGGCAGCCCAGCTCCAGGTTGAGCTGTTGTTCACCATCTTAGCTGTAGAGGGCACAGCATCACTGGCCCTCATGTGGGATCCAAACCCCGGCCCTGCTGCTCAGTGCTGGCGTCCCAAGCCAACTTTTAATCAACGTGCCACTTGGCCGGCCCTATTTAGATTTTCTAAAATTAAGCCTTTTATTTAGGTAATTGTAAATTCACATGCAGCTGTAAGAAGTAATACAAAGAGATAAGCATTGTACTCTTTACCAGTTTCTCCCAATGATAACATCTTACAAAACTATAATATAATATCACAACCACTATACAGCTGGCCCTCGTATCCATGGGTTTTGCATCTATGGATTCAACCAACTGGAGATTGAAAACAGTATTTTTGATCCAAGGTTGGAAATCTGCAGGTGTGGAGGGCTGACTGTATGCATTGTTTTACACCATTTTATATAAGGGACTTGGGCAGCCGAAGATTTTGGTATCTGCCTGGTACCAATTCCCGGATACCAAAGGATGATTATTGACATTGATGGAGTTAAGATATAGAACTTTCCATCACTACTAAGATCTCTTGTGTTGCAGTTTTATAGGCATATCCACTTTCCTCCGAGCCATCCCTAACTCTTCTTTTTTTTAAGCAACTGATAATCAATTTATTAAAATAGTTGATTTAAGCATCTCTTTGTATTACTTACTATGGCTTAAGTCAGTATTTGACGCCTGGCTAAATACTGATGGAGGTAATCTGCTTAGCAATCTCATAAAGGACTATACAAGTCAATGAATTGCTTGTGGATCCTCATCTGAAAAAGACCTCAAGTCTTAGAACGTTCATCAAAAGGAGTTGTCCTCATAGTGATTCTGAGTCTTGGTGGGCTTCTGAACTGGTCCTTCCACTTTGAGGTTCTTTTCTTTGTGCCTCTGGTGAAGTCAGCACACATCTTCTCCAGGGATTTTACACCGTGACTGGTTAAGGTAATTCTAAATTGGTGAATGGCCACCTCTGGTTCCACAGGTGTCTTTCTGATATCTTTCAAAGCCACAGCTGCAACATAGCTTGCTGACTGACTTGTTCCTGAGCAAGAGTGAACAGTGGTGAGGCAGGAGCAGTTGCCATGGACTGGAATTCCCCTGCAATTGTGACCTTGTCTTCTTCAAAGAGCCACCCCCTTTTCTTGAACTCCTGACAACCACTAATCTGTTTCCCATTTTTGTAATTTGTCATTTCAAGACTATCATATAAATAGAATAATACAATGTATAACCTTTTCTGATTGGCTTTTTTCACTCAGCATAATTCTTTGGGAATTCATGCAGGTTGTGTGGTCCAGTGTCTTTTGATGGCGGAGTAGTATTTCGTGGTATGGATGTACTACAGTTTATTGAACCTTTCACCCATTGAAGGACATTTGGTTTGTTTCCAATTTTTGGTTATTACAAGTAAATCTGCTGGAGACATTTGTGTATAACTTTTTCTGTGGACATAAGTCTTTCTTTCCTGGGATAAATGCCAAGAAATGCTATTGGTAGGTCATGTGGTAATTGAGGTTTTAGTTTTTTAATAAATTGCTAAAGTGTTTTTCAGTGTGGGTATACTAGTTTCACATTCCCACCAGCAATGTATCAGTGATCCAGTTTCTCGGTATCCCTGGCAGCAGTTGGCCTTGTTACAGTTTTCCAATTTTAGACGTTCTGATAAGTGTGTAGTGGTATCTCATTGTGGCTTTAATTTTCATTTTTCTAATGGCTAATGATGTTGAACATTTTTCATGTACTTTTTACCATCTGTATATACACTCTGGTGAAATGTCTCTCATCTTTTGTCCAGTTTCTATTGGGGTTGTTTGTTTTTTAACATTGAATTTAAAAGTTCTTGGGCCAGCTGAGTGGCTCGTTGGTTAAGAGCTGGCTTGGGACACCAGCTCGGAGCAGCAGGGCCCTGGTTCGGATCCCACATTAGGGTCAGTGATGCTGCGCCCTCTACAGCTAAGATGGTGAACAACAGCTTGACCTGGAGCTGGGCTGCCGTGAGTCGCCGGCGATGGCATAGGCTGCAGTGGGCTGCTGTGAGCTATCATGAGTGGCCAGCAGCTAGCATGAGCAGCCAGCAGCTGGCATAAGCTGCCTGAGCCACTGTGAGCGGCCGTCCAGAGGCCGGCAACCGATCTGCCTCACCCGGGAAGAGCGCAATGATCACAATACCAACATGGGCCAGTGAAGCAACACCCTCCACAACTAGAATGAAGAACAAAAGGACAGCAACTTGTCTGTTCCCCTTCCCCCAATTCCCCAACGCTGTTCCCTCCCCCAATTCCCCAATAAAATCTTTAAAAAAGAAAAAAAAACTTTATATATTGTAGATACTAGTTCTTTGTTGGATATATGATTTGAAACATTTTCTTCCAGTTTGTGGCTTGTCTTTTCATCCTCTTCATAGTTTTTTTTTTGCACAGGGCAAAGTTAATTTTGATGAGGTCCACTTTAACAGTTTTTCCTTTTATGGAAAAACTTCTTTGGTGTCAAATCTAAGAACTCTTTGCCTATCCTAGATCCCAAATATTTTCTCCTATGAAAAAATACTAATGTTATGTAATATCTAAGCCCGTGATTCATTTTGAATTAATTTTTATATAAGTTATGAGACTTAGGTAGAGGTTCTTTTTTTTAAATCTGTTGATATCTACTTGTTCGAGCCCCTTTTGTTGAAGAGGCTATCTTTCCTCCATTGAATTGCTTTTGCACCTTTGTGAAAAGTCAGTTGACCATATTTGTGTGGGTCTCTTTCTGTGTTATTTATTCTGTTCCATTCGCCTCTGTATCTGTCCCTCTGTAAATACCACAGAGTCATGATTGTTGGAGCTGTATGTTAAGTCTTGAAGTGGGGAAGACTGATCCCACCCACTTTATTGTTCTTCTTAAAAATTATTATATCTATTCTACTTCCTTTGCCTTTCCATGTAAATTTTAGAATAACTTTGTTTTTATATACAAAAATTTTTGCTAAGATTTTTATAGGAATTACATATGTATCAATCTGTTTCTCTTCTATGAAGTAGCCAGGAACAACTTGGCGTGCTTTTAATTCACTTTTCTTCTCTCCTACTACCTCACTTTTTGTGTTCATTTGAAATTTCAGTTTCAGACTGATAATTATTAATTTTTAATATTGAAAAATTGTTATTGGAGGCATCATATTTCAATCAAGTACATCTTTAGCATAATGCTGATCTCTGTTGAGTAGAAGACCAGTGGTTTCTCCAAGCTGCCCACTATCAACTATACCATGTGGTGTGTTGCTCTGTGATTATATTCTAGCAGCAACAACCTTGTCAAAAATATTAGTATGATGGTTTACATTTTGATTAGGCAAATGGAAATTAGCACCCTGGATTATTTTCTATGCTTACATAGGAGTTTTTGGCTTGTGATATACATGGGAGGATTTTGTAAAGCAAGACGTTGGTAACGTTAAATACCAGTAGATGGAGGTGGCACGCCTTGGACAGTGTCTGTTCCATGGTAGCTATTCAAATATTTCTTGAATTAGATGAAAATTGATGATGTTGAACTCAAAGTCAATTCCTCATTTAATTTCTAATTATTCTAAATTTGGATAAGTTGACCCCATTCAAGATATTGTTGACTGGAACCAACCAAAATAACTTCTGTCACAAGTGAAATTATATCAGAATGAGTATCTTGATATGATATGAGGAAAAGAATAATACAGATCACCTGAATTGTGATGTGATATTGTGAAGCAAAGTGCCAATGAAAATAATTTAACTTAATTATAGTATATTATATAAATTAATATTTCTATTGAGTGGCATAGCCAGAGATTTTGGGTTCTCATACTGCCTAAATTGGCAAGTATTCAATAAATGTTTATTGAATTGCAATTAGACATACCTTTTAATCTACCAAATTTTATAAAATTTATTTATATTAATGGAGGAATAAAAGGTAGCATGTTTGTTTTTTGACCCCAGTCCCACTTCCTCTACCTGTACTCTACCTTTACTCTACCTGTACATTGTCTACCTTTACATTCCTCTTCTTAATGCTACTGCTCAAGTTTAGTCAAGACTCTTGGTTCCAAATAATAGGAATACAGTTTAAACTGACTTGAATAATAAGTGGAATTTAGGGGTGCCAATAGATGGAAAGAATGCTGAGATAACATATCGAATAGAAAGAAGTCTGTAGGAACCAGGACCCTGGGGATTATAGGACAGGAATATCACTCCATTAGAACCCACTCCCATCTTGCTTGTCTTCATTCTTTTTTATTGCAATCAGGCATTTGCCAAAAGATCAAAATGGTTGTCTACAATCCCATCCTCATATTCTTCTGGTCCTATGATCCCAAGAGGCAAGACCATTTCTCCTCCTACTCTTTTTTTTTTTTTTTAAAGATTTTTTTTATTGGGGAACCGGGGGATGAGAACAGTGCTGGGGAATCAGGGGAAGGGGAACAAAGTTGCTGTCCTTTTGTTCTTCAGTCTAGTTGTGGAGGATGTCGCCACCTGGCCCGAGTTGGCACCATCATTGCGCTCTTCTCGCGCGAGGCAGATCAGTCGCCGGCTTCTGGATGGCTGCTCATGCTGGCTGCTGGCCACACACTGCAGCCCATGGCAACCCACTGCAGCCCAGCTCCAGGTTGAGCTGTTGTTCAGCATCTTAGCTGCAGAGGGCAGTATCACTGGCCCTCATGTGGGATCTGAACTGGGGCCCTCTGGCGTCCCAAGCCAGCTCTTAACCAATGTGCCACTTGGCTGGCCCTTCTCCTCCTATTCTAAATTGGGAGATTCATTTGGATCATTCATTATGCCCAGAGAAAGGAGGGTACTGTGATTTGTCTGGTTTGGAGCTGATGCCAATCCCAATGGACAGGAGAGGATAGGACACACCAAAGAAGATGCAGGGGAAAGCTTGTCCTAAGACCAAATCATTAACTGTCACTGTCCTTGCCAAGGCTCCATTGCCCCAGCCCTCTGATGACTTCCTACTTCAATTTAGCTGCTTACTGTTCTCATAACAGCAATGGCAATTAAGGTTTGAAATTTTATGTGAAAGCATAAAGTAGTGTACAATTTCAAAGCAATATTGTGAATGAGCTATTTGGCTGAAGTTGGACTACAAAGCTAAAATAATACATTCATTTAACAGAATTTTCATAGTGCTTCTTGTGGATAAGGCGTCATACAATTATAGTATGTTGAACCAAGCATGGCTATAAGGCACTGTGAAATTATTCAGATTTCATCAAAGAGCTGATTAATTTTATTGCCTTATGTTATTTTTATTCATTATTTTATTATTTTCCTACCATAGTACTAGATATTTAAAAATTAAATTATAGTTATTGGCATAAAATTTGAATGGTATGGAAATTTTTTTTTTTTTTAAAGATTTTATTGGGGAATTGGGGGAAGGGGAACAGAGAAGTTGCTGTCCTTTTTGTTCTTCAATCTAGTTGTGGAGGACGTTGCTTCACTGGCCCAAGTTGGCACCATCATTGAGTTCTTCCCGGGTGAGGCAGATCAGTCGCTGGCTTCTGGACAGCCGCTCACGCTGGCTGCTGGCAACCCACTGCAGCAGGGGCTGCAGCCTACGCCGCCACCGGCAACTCACAGCATCCCAGCTCCAGGTTGAGCTGTTGTTCAGCATCTTAGCTGTAGAGGGCCGTGTCACTGGCCCTCATATGTGGGATCCGAACCGGGGCCTTCTGGTGTCCCAAGCCAGCTCTTAACCAACGCGCCACTCAGCCAGCCCAAATGGTATGGGATTTTAACAGTAGCTTTTCTGATATTTGATATCTGCCAAGGGAAATATTTTTGTTTTTATGAAGAGCTTACTCTCATTACTGTCACTTGATGACCCTTTTTTGAAAACTTATTTAGTGATTATGAATCACTCAACATACAGTCTGTAGTTAAGCTACGTTTTTCTAGTTATCTACCAAATTCAAGTGTATGACTTTTTCTGTCATTATAGTCTATTGCATCTGCTGACATGGATTTCAACCAGCTGGAGGCCTTCTTGACTGCTCAAACCAAAAAGCAAGGAGGGATCACATCTGATCAAGCTGCTGTCATTTCTAAATTCTGGAAGAGCCATAAGACGAAAATCCGAGAGAGTCTCATGAACCAGAGCCGTTGGGACAGCGGGCTTCGGGGCCTGAGCTGGAGAGTTGACAGCAAATCACAGTCAAGGCACTCAGCTCAAATACACACCCCTGTTGCGATAATGGAGCTGGAAATAGGGAAGAGTGGACAGGTGAGTTCGACTTCACCCAATTTCCCTTTGTAAACTGTTTTCCATTACATATATGCCATACATTCAGATTGATTTTATGTAACAGTCTTCTTTGCAGAGATAATAAGAATAATAGGAAAAACCCTGTTTCCTAGAATCCCTTTTCAGAGATGGAATCATCTGAAAATTTGGGTACTCCTACTTGTGCATAGAATCTGGAAACCAGCCTCAGGGTCCTGGCAGCTATCACAGAAGTACAAAATGGGTCAATAGGATTGTACAGAAGTTGGCCACTATTCCACTTTGGTTAGATCTCAGAATTCTTGGCATTTTTGTCAGAATCTCCAAGGCAATGATGAGAAGCTAAATAAAGACCAGGAATTGAGATTGAGCAACACAGAATAAAACTGTCTCACCCAGTCATCTTTATAGGCAGTCAGGCAGAGGAGGCATTAAGTACAGTAATATATAATATTGTTTCTAAAGCCTCGAAGTGCACTATCTCTGTCCTTGAGCCCACAGATAATTTTTAATTCCATGTTGATTATTTACAAAACACGGCTACTTTTCCTTGCAGATCATTTTAGCGTCTACATGGTTTTGCTTAAAGTCATTTGGTTTGTGCTCCAGATGACTGTCAGATCAGACTTCTAATGACCCTATGTATGTCTTTTGGGGGGGAAAAGCAGCATTGTGTAATCAGGAAGAGAAAACCCAGATCACTGAATTAGCTAACCAGATATTTTTTCAGATAAATAATGAAATAAATGCTTCTGTTACATCCTATAATAGAAATGTACTATTTGCTTCTAATGATGAGAGCATTTTTTGGTGGCAGGTTTCCTCACATATTTCCTTTTTAAGTTTCTTAGGATTTTTCAGTGTGATTTTTCAAATTTTTCATAATGACTTTAATTTCAATGTAAAAGATAATTCCTTTTCAAAAAATAATTCTTCAAAACACATTTGGAGGATCTTTTGTTCAGTTATTGTAAAATAGTGTTAATTGCCTTTATTGTCTTTGGTTTGTCTGGCACTAAAGTACATTTCTCTTTAAGCATTGTGTTACACCACCTTCCTCCTATTGTTCCTAGACCAAAAATCTGACAGAGTAGCAAGGTGCGATAAGTACACTTAGATATTTTACCAACAATTGTGTAGGCTATTCATTTTTTAATCTAGCTATAGTGATTATTTCATTTTGTTTTTAAGTATTTATCATTTGGACAGGAATATGAAAATATACATATCTACTTCAAGACCTTCCTAGAAAACTATTTTAGTATTTCCTAATATTTTTTGAAGTGGGATCAATAATAAAATGTGCCTAAGAAGGCAGGCTGATCTGGGAATGCAAAATACAGGCAGAGGGAAGAACAAAGGCAAGAAGTTGGCCTTGGTAAGAAATTTGGATTTTTATTCTAAGTATAATAGGAAACCATTAGAGGGTTTCAAACAGGAATGATGCAGTGTGATTTATGTTCATATAGGATCATTTGATTCATATGTGAAGGATGGATTATAATATAGTCAAGAGTGAAACCATGGTACTAAGATCCCAGGAAAAAAATCACTAAGGTTGGAATTGTTGTTTTGCACATTAAAAGCAACTCTCTTTTACTTCCAACTCTCTGTGTGATAGTTAGATAAAATGGATCTCAAGATTAAAAACAAAACATTTCACCCTTCATTCTGTTAGCAAGGTTAGGTTTCCGAAATGTGCAGAGCCAAAATTAATACGCGTCTTCAAAATGGGATTATGTTCAAAATGGGACTTTGGACAACCTCCACCCTACATTCCCACCTCTGTTCCACAATTACGAGAAGCCCCCTTCTTTTAAAATGTTATTGTAGCTTGTTTCAAAATTTATTTGTCAAGCTTAGGGATAACTAATAAAACTCAGTATTTTGCCAAAAGAAGAAAAAGTGAAGCTAGGAGAACACTTAGAGGGAGCTATTGTAGTGGTCCTGGTGAAATAACATTAGCAAGGAAGATGGAGATAATTTTAATAGCCAAGGTGGACAGAACTGAGCAGATAGAAGAAATGTTGTGAATGTAGATGAGTTGCTTTGAGATGAATTTGAAGAAATGTGGAACGTGAAAGGAAGGGAGGAATTTGATATCACTCTGGGGGTTTTGCATGACTATGGTAGTCTAAATTGGTAATCTTAATCTGTGACAGATTTGTTGCTAAGTTGACCATCTAATATACAACATGAGTTTTTGTTTTTTAAGATTTTATTGGGGAATTGGGAAAGGGAACAGTGTTGGGAAATTGGGGAAGGGGAGAACCTTGTGGTTTTTCAGGACCCATCAGCTCCAAGTTCATTCACAGCTTTCAGTCTAGTGGTGGGAGTGCGGAGGTGGGGGTGGGGGCGTAGCCCACCATCCCATGCAGGAGTCGAACTGGCAACCTTGTTAAGAGCTTGTGCTCTCACCAACTGAGCAACTGCTCAGCTCAAGGTGCAATGTTCAGTCTTAGTGGTGGGGGGCGCAGCCCACCATCCCATGTGGGAGTCAAACTGGCAACCTTGTTGTTAAGAGTATGTGCCCTCACCAGCTGAGCCATTCTGCCACCTGTTGGCAGCTCAGTGGCAGCTCAGTTTGGGCGCAGCTCACTGGCCCATGTGGGAATCTAACTGGCGACCCTGTTGCTCAGAGCTCATGCTCTTAATAACCAACTGCACCACCTGGCCGGCCCCACAACTTGAGTTTTTTGATAGCTATCATTAGCTCTTCCACTTGGGGAAAAATAAATCAAAAGAAAAATGTTAACATCTGGCTGTTAAGAAAATGCTGTTTGTGCTGAAGTAATTTTATTTTTTAACTCCCAATTTATCAAGAGATGCATTTGAGATTATTGAGCTTAAATTTTTCCTAATAGGCTTAAAAAAATCTTTCTTATGATGTGCCCTTTTCTGTATGTATATTATGCTTCATAAAAATGGTTTAAAGAGGGAGAGAAAGACAAGAGTGTGTTTGCAGACTTGTTGACCCTTGTTGAGAACAGGGCTTTGGCACTGCTGAAGTCCTCAGCTTCTGACTAGCACTTGCCAACGGACAGTTCCTGGTGTTGGACTTCTTTCAGGTTGTTGCTGTTCTGGCTCCCTGGTTCTATTCTTGTGGACAGATGGGGAGCTTGAAAGGAAGCCAGGAAACCAAGCCTTAAGAGGACTTGGAAACCATTTTTGGATGTAAGTCCTTTGTGCTATGCTCAGGGTGACAGTGTATCCTGCCCAGCAATGTTGAAACTGCTTGTGTTTGCCTACTATTTGTGTACTGGCCAGTTGGTTGTGGGCTTCATTCCATGTTTGCCACTGCTCTGCCGCCAAGATAAACGTAGGAGGCCTCTGGCCCAAGCCCATTCGTAGCACTTGTTTTCTTTTTTGTATGTGGGAAATATACATAACATAAATTTACCATTTAACCATTTTTAAATGTACAGTTCAGTTGTATTAAGTACATTCACAATGTTGTGCAAACATTACCACTCTCTATTTCAAGAACTTTTTTATCATCCCAAACAGGAACTCCCCATTCCCACCTTTCTCTGGCCCCGGCTGAGTCAGATTGGTTGCCGGCCATTGGATGGCTGCTCACGGCGGCTCATGGCAGCTCACAGCAGCTGCAGGCAGCTCACGCTGGCTGCTGGCCGCTCACGGTAGCTTATGGCAACCCACTGCAGCAGGGGCTGCAGCCTACGCCATCACCGGTAACTCACCGCAGCCCAGCTTCAGGTCAAGCTGTTGTTCACCATCTTAGCTGTAGAGGGCGCAGCATCACTGGCCCACGTGGGATCCGAACCAGGGCCCTGCTGCTCAGAGCTTGTGCTCCCAAGCCAACACTTAACCAACGAGCCACTTGGCCAGCCCGAAAGTTTTAAATTTTTATGAAGTCCAGTTTATCTATTTTTTTCTTTTGTTACTTATGCTTTAGTTGTCAATTCTAAGAACGCACTGCTGAATTTGATTCACAAAAAATTTACCCCTTTGTAGTTCTTATATTTAGGTCATAGATCCATTTTGAGTTAATTTTTATATATGGAGTGAGGTAGGGGCTGAATGAATTTTTCTACATGATCTACCTTTCCTTTATAGTCTTCTGGCCCTTTTGTATAATATAGTTTAACACTTAATTATATGTCCATTTATAATTTGCAAGTTCTTCCACCATATAGTTTCTTATTTCCCTATTAAATTTTAAAACTTTTGAGTACAGGAATTGTCTGATGTATATCTTAACAGTGAACATATAGAAAATCCTCAGAATATGCTTGTGATTGATTGGCAGACAATTAAAGACTGCCCAGGATTTGTGGATTTTGTGAATTTGTTCTTATGAAGAACTACTTCAAATTTGTGCTAGAAACCATTGCTCATAGAAGTAAAAGTCATATATCTGCCTTTCAAAGACCAATGTGTGTTCTTTGAAATTGAGAATTGTTTGCTTTAGTGGAATCTAATACACTCCATAAACTTCCCTTGCTGCTCTTTTTCTAATGCCCCTTTGAAACAGGGCAGAAACAAAAGTATAACCTTAAATCTTACTTTTAAATTCCTGGGCCGTTTACAATTTGTCTGTATTTAGTTAACTATTTTTTACTAAGTTAAAAAAAAAAAGACATGAATATTATAGGACCTGAGTTACTTCCCTATTTCTTTGGAAATAAGAATTTCTGGTAGAAGCAGTAATTTACCAGAGGCGAGTAAGCAAACCATAGTTCTTAGGTGATTTCTGATGATAGGATAGGCTTTAGTTATGCTTCTACTCACCTTTCTCCTCAGTTAATGAGCAAAGGTAGGTGTAGCATATTTTTTGGAGTAAAAATGTTGAATTAGAGCTTGGGAGAAGGAAGAACAGAAAAATATCTTTTTTAAAAAGTTACTTCTTAAAAAGAAGTGCCTTGCCTAGTAAGAATTCAAATATTTGATCTGTTTTAAATTGCCCTGCTCTTGAGTCAATACATATAGTTGATAAATTTGAATTGTATGTGGTCAGCTAATTGATATAGTAGATATCACATTACAGGAAGTATACCCATAAAAGGGTGTGCCCACTCACCTCAGCAGTTTATGATAGAAACTGAAGTTAGAAAATACATCAAAAGAGATTATGAATTTAGGAATTCAGTCTGTTGGGTGGAAATGTCATGTAGAAGATTGAGATGTAGTTTGGTCCCTTTGGTTTTCAGTGATAGCACACTCATATTATGTCCAAGAATAGAAGATTTATTATAAGGGTGCATGTGGACTGGAGCTGAGCCTGGTTATCCCCAGGATTGCTCCAGGTCTCAGTCTCTCTTTGACCCTCTGTATCTCTCCTTTCCTCTGTGTTCTGCATCATCACTTCTAAACTCTGCCTGCACACTCAATCCATTCTCCTCTCCCTTTGGACTGGCTGTTCTTGCTTGCTCCATTTAGCTGCTGTATGTGTAATTCTCATGCCTTTTCTAGCCTTTTCTCCATCACAACCTTTTAGTTTGATCTCTCACTAGTAACTAACAAACTCTCCTTCATTACTTACTAAATGTTTCCATATGTTCAGGGCTCAGCTCATCATTTTATATGATTGGGCCATATCTACCCTGACCAGGAGGTTGTTATAGTATAAAACTCATAGCAGTTATAGTATAATGGCCAATCACCATATATATGTTTCATGGATCACCGGCAAAGTTTCCGCAATGTGTGTAACACCGGAAGTGTCTTTGCCTAAGTAGAAACAGTAAAAACAAAACCAAAAAGTCTTACCATATGTTTTTGAATGCTAGATTGTTAGATTTTCAGTGTAGTCACACATACTAAATAAGAAAGCCAAGTGATAGTCTGTGTAGTTAGTACATGAGACCCACATCATATACTTTATCATCATCATCTTTGTTCTCAAAACAGCCAAAAACTGTCATTGAGTGCCTGTTCCGGGTAAGCCATTATTTCACGTGTTTAATTCTTTCAGTCTTTCCAGCAAGTAGGAAGCTTGGAACAAGATCGCAGCATTTGGTTTAGATTAAAATTTGTGTTGAGCGGCTTGCAGCTCCCACACCACACAGCACAAACCTCTGCAGTGCCGTAGGCGTTCACCACATGTTTAAATGGATCCCATTGTTTTGTACACTAATACCTTTTCTCTCAAAAAGATGGGATGCTCTAAAAGTTTTCACAATATATCTCCCCACTCTTACTTAAATATATAATGTGTTATGTCAGAATTCAAAGCTCAATTGAAAAATTGCTCAGGCTATTGAAATAAGTTGGGTTTTTTTTGTTTGTTTTTTGACAAATGACCTCTGAAGATTGTTCTGAAGATTGTTCTGTATCTGTGATGTTGAGAGAGAACCAGAGCTTGTATAGATTCTGGCTATTGCGATAAGATGATTTCTCAGCATAAAAGCATAGGGATTTTTCTTCTTGAGTCAACAATAGACAATATGGAATCTTTTTAAGTTTAGTTAACAAAAAATAAACCTTCTATTTGCTATGACTCATTGTGCTGTCGGAAAGTGGGCCCTTTTCGGTGCGAAATCCAGGTCCTTGGCAACTCGAGCAAGGAATTGAACGAGATGCCAGAGTAAAGCGCTGAAAAAGTAGTTTATTCATAAAGACAATACATTTCAAAGAGTAGAAGTAGGCCCAAGCAGTAGAGAATGGCTCAAGGGCCCATTATTAGAAAAGAAATTACATTCCAAAGAGTTGGAGTAGGCCACGCAGAAGGGCGAGGCTCAAAGGGCTCGAAAAGGAATAAGTGGTCAAGAGAGCAGGGCGTCCAAAAAGGAAAAAAGGGAAAAAGGCTCGAACTTTTTAGGACTTGGGGGTTTTATCCCTTCTCTAGAATGGGCTGTTCCCCTAAGGGCGTGGGACCACTTGATTGGCATCTGTGATTGACAGGATGTACTGCGCAGGTGCAAGTGACTGGTCTGATCTAGATCTAGTTGTACCCATTTGTTTTAGGGGTAGTTACAATGAAAATAAGTTTTGGGTGGAGAGGATAGGTCACCGGGCGGTCACATTCTGTGGGACGTGCAGGAATGCAGAGACCCAATGTCTGCCTCTATCTGCCTACCTAGCCTTCCCCTTGAGAGACATGATCCCCATGAAATCTCTATGGGAAGCCGACGGACAGGAGGTCTCGTCTGTATCTGCTTCCTGCTGGGCAGGGTCATAGAGCTGTCCCTGCCTATTGGGGGATTCACGGAACTCTCACCCTAGCTGATCTCAAATGCAAGGAAGGGGTCTTGAGCTCCGCCTGGAAGACCGCGTTGGCTTCTTTGGTTGGGACCAGCAATCTTGTTGGAGTATCCTCTGTATCCCCAAAGCCCCTGAATGAGGAAAAATAGATTTTAATTAATAAATTTGTTAGCTCTCATGAAGCCTGTTGCTATTCAGCCTGTTACTCAGGTGGTATTAGTTGTCTGGGCCCAGAATGGGTTTGGCATTTAGCTTACTGGCCTGGGGGACATTAGGAAGTCACAGTCTTTCAAATAGTTATCTGAAGCAGGAGACTTCCATTGTTTAGGATTCAGAAACTGATTTACAAAGCAATCAAGAAGCAGGGGGATAGAATTTTAGGATTCAGGTTAGGAGCAATCTTTAGTCTAGGATCTACAAACTGGTTAGAAAAGTAATCAAAGCCAAGGGCTAAGAAACTAAGAAATTAGGGAGGAGACTTAACATTTCTATACTTAATATTTCTATAGGAAAGAAAACCTAAAATTCTTTTGAGGGGGGCCTCTCTTGGCCGGTAACAATTGTTAAAATGGGTATCTTTTACAGTGTAGAAGTTACATGATATTTAGTATTTTAGGTCATCCTTTGATGTATATTATTTTATTAGATAATTACTACAATATTGTGAGATATGTTGTGTAGCTATTAGATTCCCTTTTTAACACATGAGAAGGGTGAGAGACAAAAAATTATTTGCTTTAGCTTACATGGGTAATTTGTATCACGGGCAAGAAGAAAACAAAGTCAGATTCCAGTTTGCTATCTTTTTCGGAAGACCACCAGTCTTTAAATTATTTTGTGTTACAACTTCAGGATACATTTTGGGGTATAACTGCTCATTTACTGGATGTAATGCGTTTGATAGTGAAGAAAGGTTTGGAGCTGATAATGGGCTTCTTTGGAGCTGATGGAAGGGTGGTTCTTGTTTTTTTTTTTTTTTTCCTGACCTCATATGTTTTAAACTTTAACATCCACTCTGACTTTCCTGATGCTTTTTGTAGATGCATTCTTATTGTTTGGTGGTTTTCTATGTAAACTCTCAGTCATTTCCACCTTGGTTCTCTTCCAAATTTAAGGTTTATTTTCAAAGGTAAATTAAACTTGAGGTTTGCTTCCTCTTTGGCACTTGGGATTAATAAACTTGACCTGCCAGTTGATTACTGCTCAAACCCTGGACAGTTTGTGCTACTATTTTAAAAAATAATACTGCTTTCAGCCGGCCGAGTGGCTTGTTGGTTAAGAGTTGGCTTGGGAGCACAAGCTCTGAGCAGCAGGGCTCCCGGATCGGATCCCACATGGGTCAGTGACGCTGAGTCCTCTATAGCTAAGATGGTGAACAACAGCTCGACCTGGAGCTGGGCTGACCTGAGTTACCGGCGAAGGCGTAGGCTGCAGCGGGCTTGCAGTGGGCTGCTTTGAGCTACCGTGAGTGGTGGGCAGCCAGCTTGAGTGGTGGGCAGCCAGCGTGAGCGGCTGGCAGCTGGCGAGAGCTGCTGTGAGCTGCCAAGAGCCACCATGAGCGGTCGTGCAATGGCCGGCAACCAATCTATCTCAGCCAGGAAGAGTGCAGTGATCACAATACCAACATGGGCCAGTGAAGAGACATCCTCCATAACTACACTGAAGAAGAAAAAAAGGACAGCAACTTGTCTATTCCCCTTCCCCGATTCCCCAACTCTGTTCCCTCCCTCAATTCCCCAATAAATCTTTAAAAATATATAATAATAATAATAATAATAATAATAATAATAATAATACTGCTTTGTTTTGTGAGCCTTGTGTGTGCCTATGGCAATAGTCCTTTGGCAGAAGTACATGGAATAGTGATGTTATAATCGTTTACTCAGGTGGGTGGGAACAGGAAGTTTACGCTGTACTTTGCACTTACGTATATTTATTTATGGCTGTAAATCAAGTGTTGTCACCTCTGTTTCTGTTTCAGATGTCAGTCTGTCAACAGCATAGGCTGTTCACCATTTACATTTCAGAAACTGCTCAGAAACCTTGAAATAATCCTTTAACTTTTGCCAGCTGTTCCTCTATTTTAGTGTTCCTAGAGCCTGTGCTGCTTTGGAGAGGTTTGCCTGACTCTTGTTGGCATTGCCCCCCACCCCACCCTATTTACCTAGAATAGTTCATAACATAAGATGCCATCCGTATAAGATTTTTTAAAATTTTATTTGAAGAAAGGTATCCATATTTAACTGCGGAAACATGGCATAGCTAGTGTTTTTATGTCAGAAATGTAAATGAAGTGATAGTATTGCCAAAGAAATGAAATACTCTTCCCCCTTCCTGTCCTATCACACAATGCATGGGAGTAGCTCAGTAATCAGTAAACCCTTTGTGGCTACAATCTTTGGAATGATACATACGGGATGTAACTTGACTTCCATTGAGTTATATTTGTGACTATTGATGGTGTTCAAAATAGGCCTCCCCAAGATGTGTCACTTTGCCATATGAATTATTTTGGGCTGAAGGAAGTCAAGACACAGTCCAGACCCTGTGGGCTCATGAGAAACTTTTACGTCTCCTGTAGACAATTTACATTAGGGGCTGATAGGTCGGCCGGTAATGTGCATGGTCAGGCAAGTATTTTAATAAGAGAGAGTCTGTTGGGCTGAGTAAAGATGGCTACAGCCTGGGCTGCTTGTCTAAAGGAGACTTGCAGCCCCGAGGGAGAGGGTGATGTGGGTTATATAGGGGCGGTGATGACAGGGTAGCATTGTTTTTTTTCAAAGATTTTTATTGGGGAATTGGGGGGATGGGAACAGTGCTGGGGAATTGGGGGAAGGGGAACAGACAAGTTGCTGTCGTTTTGTTCTTCAGTCTAGTTGTGGAGGACGTTGCTTCACTGGCCCAAGTTGGCACCATCATTGCGCTCTTCCCGGGCGAGGCAGATCAGTCGCCGGCTTCTGGACGGCCGCTCACTGCGGCTGCTGGCTGCTCACGCTGGCTGCTGGCTACACACGGTAGCCCATGGCAACCCACTGCCACAGGGGCTGCAGCCTAAGCCGTTGCCGGCGACTCACGGCAGCCCAGCTCCAGGTTGAGCTGTTGTTCAGCATCTTAGCTGTAGAGGGCAGTGTCACTGGCCCTCATATGTGGGATCCGAACCGGGGCCCTCTGGCATCCCAAGCCAGTTCTTAACCATTGCGCCACTCGGCCAGCCCAGGGTAGCATTGTTTGAACAAAAAGTGTTGATTGCCTGTAAGCCAGTAGCTGTTTTGGGGCATTTTCTGTTATCGCAAGTTTTGATTCTGTCTACAAGTGCAGACCAACAGACATTTTGTTGTTTTCTTGCAGACATGGCTCTGTCTATAAGTCAAGGTCTCTGAGACCTAACATTCAGAGACCTAACATTAAGTCAAGGTCTCTAACATTCAGAGACCTCACAGGGACCTTGTCAATAAAAAGAGTTATCACCAGAAATAATGTTTTATGACCTATGTATAGGGCAGGGCAAACATCTAATCACTGAGTATGTGTTATTATTGTCCTGAGAATGACCCTCCTCCCCTCTAAAGCCCCAAGGTGCCTTATCTCATCCCTATTTCAGAGTCATATATTCTTCATTTTCTTTTTCTGTTTCTCAACCTCTCACGAATGCAGGGCCTCAGACTCATGTATGTGGGGTTCCCATATGTAATTAAATTCATTTTCTCTTGTTTATCTAAGCTCATGTAGGTTTAATTATTAGACTAGCCAAAAGAACCTAGTAGGGTAAGGGAAAGTTTCTTTCTCCCCCACACTATAAAAATCTAAGATACAGTAGCTGTGAGAGATACAATTTTATTAGTTATTACTTTTACTCATATTTGGATTAGAATTTAACCTTATGGTTTTCCCAAAAGGAGTTGACCTTTGGTGGTGGTGTTTTACACTATGTTCTTTGTAGTCATGACAATCCCTAGAAGTACCTCAAAGTTTATCATGGGGGAAGAGAGATAGAGCTTAGGTATACAGGATTCTGGCCTCAATATCTACTTGAGTCAGCACAGCTTCTATTTTACCTATTGAATTAGTGGAGTTCCACAGAGGATTTAGTCTGGAAGAGGATTCTGGGGCTAACATTTGATTATTAGTAGAAAGACCTAGGAGTTAGGAAACCTTGATTGCATTTCTGGCTAACCCATTAACTAGTTTTGTAGTGTTAGGCAAGTCACTTAACATATCTTTCTCGGTTTTTCATATAGAAAGTAGAACTAATTCTGTCTGCTTTACAGAGTTGTTTTCAGATAGTGGTTTTAAAAAATGATTAATCTAAAAGTATAATGAAGATACTGTTAATAATAGCAATTCCAGATAACAGAAATTCAAAATGGTTTTGAATTTTGTTGTAGACTTTATTATAATAAAGTATTTTCCAGTTTTTTGTGATCTATGGCACTATTTCTTCTTTTTTTTAAATAAAAAAGTAAGATTTGTTGGCAGAATTCCTTAAAACTTCATTTCTCATGGAAGAAAATGACTATTTATAAACATATCCATATGTGTATACACATGTATATATACAAATATAGTATTTGTGTGTGTATCTTAAAAGATTTACGAATACGTATATTGGTTTTCTTTGAGAACATAAGTAGATAAATGAAGCTTAGCTTGGAGAAAACTTTGGATTTCCCTGAGTTCCCAGGAGAAAAAGTCCAGGATGTTTGAATTTATTTTCAGCCTTTGAAGGGCCAGAAAATTGTACCTGAAATTGGGTTAGCACATTTCTGAATCTGATGTAGTTCAGTTACTCTGTTGTGTTGATGCCATTTCCTTTCTTCTTTCCTTCAAGCAGAGAATACTGCTTCATGTTTTCTTTAGGAAACCATCCCTAGCCTGTGTATTTATTTAAATTCTACAGCTTGTGAAATCACAGATATAAGCATAAAGACTAGATCTCATTCAGAAAAGTCTCAGTAATTGTGTTCCGGCATTAAAGAGAAAAAGCCTGTGCTCTTCTCTTTTACCTGATGGAGTATTAGAATAGCCTCTCTTTAAGAAGTTGATTAGCTAATTTGATGCGAAGAGAGGAAGTGAGAATAGCACTGTAGGGTTAGGTGGTGCTGGCTTATTATCCAGCTCTTGCACAGCGTGTGCATTTGAAATATTAGGGGAATTAAGGTGCTCCTTGCATCGTACCACCAGAGTTGGACAGCCCAAGGTACAATTTTGAGCATAGCCAGACAGTTTCTGGTAGGTGGTTGTGGACATATAGGAAAGCACAGTTCTGTCTGACAAATAACACACCTGCCAATGGAGTATTAAATGTGAGATATGCCAGAAAGGTAGAATTTCCTATCTTCTAGAAGTTAACAAAAAAGTCCTTAGAACCAGGAATTCCATAAGAATTAGGAACTTTTGACAGGTTAGATATTGTCTGGCACAATGACACATTTTATTGCCTTAACAGCCCTCTTGGGGAAAATTTAAGAATTCCATAATAAAAATTATAATAATAGCCATTTGTTGAGTACCTCTTCTGTGCCAGTTCTTAAAATAATATTTTAAGGAACATAGATAAAGAAAAAGGTTCAGAGATGTTAAACAATGTACTCAAGGTCATACAACTCAAGTTGGAGGGTTAGAGGGTTGAGCACAATTCTCCTTAGCTCTAAAACTCATTTTTTTCCCCCCAACCAGGTTCTCTCTAGTGAAGAATCATTAATGAAATATATCTCTTACTTCTCAGAGTATAGCTTTCATTTAAAACAATTTATGTCAAGTGGATCCTACTTTATTTTTATTTTTCATGTTGAAATTCGATATCCAAAATTAAAATCCAAAAGACTAAATTAAAATATTTCAGGAAGAAAGTTAAGGTTGGAATCCTTGGAATTATATATCACCAGCATTGGTTTGCCTTGCTAAGGGTTTTAGTATATACCCCTGTCAGCTTGCTTTTTGTTTGTATTATGTTCTTTAGTACAGAATTTTTCCTTGACCATTGATGACCATTTTTCTCTTCATACTGCTGTAGTTCCTACACCTAAGATATTATAGGGAATCTTTTTGGTCTACGGCACCAGAAACTTGGTTCATCCTCCAGATATTCATGACTAATGTAGGGATGCAGTATTACATTTAGTCAGTATATGCCATCATCTAATATATGATGTGCTTTAGCCTGAACCTTCTGTTATTCTTGGCTTTATTTTATTCTTTATTATTTTTTAAGATTTTTTATTTAAAAATATAGCTAACATACAACATTGTATCAGTTTCAGGTGTACAGCATAGTTGTTCAACATTTATATACCTAAAGAAGTGATCACCATAAGTCTAGCAACCATCTGACACTGTACTACCCTATCACAATATTACGGACTGTATTCCCTATGCTGTACATTATATCCCCATGACTTATTTGTTTTGTACTTGGAAATTTGGACCTCTTATTCCCCTTCACCACTTTAGTTTTCTTTTAAACAAGAATTCATTTTTAACCTCTCAATCAAAAATTTAGGATTTGTTTATAATAAAAACTACTTCTAGTTTTCTTTGATAAATTACATTTGTAAAGTTATTTGTGTTTTCTTCTGCCTGTTTTATTAATAAAAGAAGTTGGTTAATAACTGAATTGTTTATATGTATTTTATGTGCTGGCGCTGGAGTAATGGTGCCACTGGTAAAAACAACCCTTTGATGAAGATGAGCTATCAGGTTTTTACCTACCGAGACATTGAAATACCTTGTTTTATTTTTAAGGCCAAACAATCTTCCAAACCTATTTTTCTGTGAAGATTAAGATACTTGAGAATATTATTAAGTGTCCTCTAACTTTGGATTAAGGAACACTGAGTGTACAGTCAGTCACCCACTAAACACACATTGTTTTATTCAAAGAGGCTAAGCCCTGTCACCAGCTTGAGATTTGTGTATTAGTCAGAGCCTTTGGAAATACCAGCTAAGCCAGTGATACTGGTATACCTTTAGGCCAGCGGTTCTCAACCTGTGGGTCGCGACCCCTTTGGATGTCGAGCTACCTTTTCACAGGGGTCACCTAAGACCATCGGAAAACAAAAAGATATTTACATTACGAATCATAACAGTAGCAAAATTACAGTTATAGAGTAGCACGAAAATAATTTTATGGTTGGGGGTCACCACAACATGAGGAACTGTATTAAGGGTTTGTGGCATTAGGAAGGTTGAGAACCGCTGCTTTAGGCAAAGAAAATAGCTTGTATTTTGGCCAGTTGGAGATTAAACAAGAATTAATTACTGTTCACTGCAGATGCCTCTGATTAATAATGGCTACGTGGTCTAAGGGTGTCTCTTTAAATTCTCAGACTTGAGTTCACTGCCTTATTTCATATTTCTTTGTCAGCTGCCTTCAGCTCTTTATATTTTTACTTTTTCAAAACCAAATCTCTTTGGAATGATTTTTAATCTCGTAAGGAAAGATTTTTAGATTTTTGTTGTTGTTGTCGTTTAGTAGTATCCCTTATGTGTATAGTATGTCCCTATTTGCTCTGTCCTTACTTCTAAATTTGAGTTGACTTGAACTTCTGGGAGCTAGGTCCAACTAATTCTACCTTCCACATGATTGGAAACAGTGGCAGAATAGACTTCTCTGTAGTGTTCTCCGCCCTGCAGAATACAAGCTGTTCAGGATATCCTACGGTCTGAAATACAATGAACCTGAAACAAAGATGGCAAACTGATATACGAGAGAATGTGAAGGAGTACTATGTATTCTTCTTCTTATGAATAGCAAGGAGGAAGCTTAGGTACTTACCCTGAGAAACTTATCCTAACCATTTCTTTTTCATCCTTCATGTCTCAAATGTCCCTTGATTATGGAGATTTTTCCTTCACTTTGCTGTCAGGGTTAGTTCCTCCTATTATACTGCCTTCCATATATACTCCTCCTTTTCCCTTTTTTATAATGCCTATCTCATTTATAGTTGCTTATCTAGCTTGTCTACCCTCTGTCTCACCGGACTTTAAGGGCCTCAAAAACAGGAAGTATGCTATTCTTATTTGTTGTTGAGTCACAGGTGCTTATGACGGTGTCAGGCATAGTGATGCCAAATACAAACTTGTGTTAATGAGCGCATGAATAGTCAGATGTAATGAGAGGCTAATAATTCTGGGTGAAGACTTGCCTGACTCATTCTCCCCAAAATTTAGTTCCCTAAATTAAGAACGCTCCCCTAAAATCTTTGAACTGTTTTGTCTAAGTAGATGTTGAGAGAAGAACATTAAAGATGAACGTAGAGTAAGCTTTTTTAAGGAAGGTCTTTTTTAATTTTACAAGATGGGTGGTAACCTATTTTTAATAACCTCAGGCAGGTTGAGATGTTTGTCTCTAAATTTATTGTGCTGGGTTTTGGGAAGATGTGTATTTTATTTTTCTACTTCTTTCTGGTTAGACTCTACATCATTTCTTTTTTTCTTGGATACTCGTGTCAGCTTATGATTTTTGCCTGTAAATTCATTCTTTTGATTTATAAAAGGGATTATAGATTTACAGGTTTTCACCAAAGTGGCTAGCAGTGTTTGTACATTTGTGTGTGGGTAGAGACAGAAAGATGGGAAATGAAATAAAATAAAATAGTTATTTGAGGGCCGGAGGAGTGGCGCAATGGTTAAGAACTGGTTTGGGACACCAGAGGGCCCCGGTTCGGATCCCACATATGAGGGCCAGTGACACTGCCCTCTACAGCTAAGATGCTGAACAACAGCTCAACCTGGAGCTGGGCTGCCATGAGTCACCGGCGACGGCATAGGCTGCAGCCCCTGTGGCAGTAGGTTGCCATGGGCTACTGTGTGTAGCCAGCAGCCAGCGTGAGCAGCCAGCAGCCGCAGTGAGCGGCCGTCCGGGAGCCGGCGACTGATCTGCCTCGCCCGGGAAGAGCACAATGATGGTGCCAACTTGGGCCAGTGAAGCAACGTCCTCCACAACTAGACTGAAGAACAAAACGACAGCAACTTGTCTGTTCCCCTTCCCTGAATTCCACAGCACTGTTCCCATCCCCCAATTCCCCAATAAAAATCTTAAAAAAAAAAATTATTTGAATGACCCTTTAAACCATGCCTTAAATAATAAGTGTTTTTTATAATAATCCTGTATCACTCAACTATGGCATTTAGGAATATGTGCTATATCATTTGTAGAATATTTTTGTTTTTCTAGGGAGGAGGGGGCATCAAAATATTTCCACAGAGAAAGCATGATCTTCAAATAGTAAAGTTTTGATCTTTGCTGTTTTTATGGCCTTCCTGCTATTAACCTCTGGGTGTTCATTTTGCCTTTTGGCTTCCTTCTTGTTTGTATTAAGTATACCAATAATTAAATTCCAAAACCTTTGCAAATTTTGGCAGCAGATTTATAATCCATTTGTTTATTCTTTTCCTTCATTATGATTAGCCAAGGCTAGATTTTAATTTACAGATTTACTTGAATTTGTGGCTTGTGTAACAGACCTTCTCTCTGTCCAATTAGTCTTTGTAACATTAGGTAGAGGAGATTATTTTGAAGGGAGGGGCTCTATCTTATTTCTGATAGCCTTCCAACTACTGCCTGGTTAATCTCTTGCTTTTGCTTTCTGTTGATTTCAGTTTTCTGTTTTGACCCTTTTTACTGATTTCTATTTTGGCCTCATTTTTAAAAACTACCCATTTAAATCAGGTATTAGACACAGAATTTAGATTTGTGAAAGTAACTCTTTACTATACGAGTATTTTGTTTGCATTAGTGCCTTTCTTGCAAAGTGCTTCCTGATTTTATAAGTATCTTATTTGTGTTCTTGGCAACTTTGCAAAATAGGTTTAAAAGGACTGGAATTACTGTTTCTTTTTTTGTATTTTTCTCAAAGGTTAAACCAAGCATTGTAGACTAGCAGCCAGGTCAAAGAAAGTGAAAAGAATGACCTAATAGGACTTAGGAACCAGAGTCCTATTCCTTTTCCCATCACCTACTAAAGAAACAGTCTGGTGAGTGGGCTTCTGTTCATTTATATGTAGGATCTCCAAGGAACAACCTCCTAGCCCTGAGAAGAATAACCTATTTGTTTCCTGTATAAACTGTTAGAGGCCTCCTGTCACCACGTTCACATTAATTAAATCTGTGATATAGACATTGGGGAACTGGGATTATTAGTATTGTTTTTATGGAAGAAATTGAGTCCTGGGTAAGTCATATAACTTCATTCTATTTCAGCTATCCTTTAGCAAGTGCTAAACATTTAGTTAATTGTGTGCTACATAGACATGCTACACAGAACTTGGTCTGGATAAAGAGACAAGACAGGCACTTATGGATGCAGTGCATTCTGACCAATAAAGTTTATGATAATGTGATCTGAAGAACTGTGGGAAAATGTTAGAATGCTAGACAACTCAAAGCTAAGATAATGAGGCAGGTGTATAAAAAAAAAAAAAAGTTCATGAAATTGTGATTTGGGTTGGACTTAAAAAGAGGGTAGGGGGCCGGCCGAGTGGCGCGTTGGTTAAGAGCTGGCTTGGGACACCAGAGGGCCCCGGTTCGGATCCCACATATGAGGGCCAGTAACACTG